>NC_081550.1:561255-771158 GCF_901000735.1 Corylus avellana
GTGACTTATTGTGGTGGTCGCATAGTCACTTTAATTTATTTTTAATTTTTTAAAATAATAAGTTCGTTCATCATTTTATAAAGTATTTAAAAACCACATTAATTTTAGGAGAATAAAAAGATAGTAATAAAGATTAAAATAGCCAACCATGTGATTTTAAATGAAAATTTGAATACATTTATCTTTAACTTTTATATTTCAAATATCAAATGTTTACTTTAAATTCCTTAATAGCCAAAAAAGGAAAGAATGTTCTAAATTGCTTTAGTGTAGTAAAACATTAATTATAGTGATGATTTAAACACAATTATATTCAATCATTATGTGTAATATATACACTACCCAAAGATGTGATCTAGGTCCATAATTATTGTATCTATTTACTTGTGTCATCCCTAGTCCTAAGGGCCTTTTTGTTTTCCCCTATATATGAACTTGTGAGTAGAGTCTCGATTAAGCTCTCCCATAAACCCAATCAATTAAAAAAATAAATAAATAATGGAATAACTAGATAATAAATCTTAAATATTTATCTTATAAAACTATGGTTTCTCTAAATGGTGCTTGAGTGAACTTGCCAACATTGTCGAATGCAGGGAGGGAAGACAGAGGGCTAATAGTTTGTTCCGTTTTCTACCATGTGGATCCCTCTGACGTACGAAATCAGAGAAAGAGTTTTGCAAAAGCTTTAGCTAGACATGGAGAGGACCCAGAGGTTGACGAAGAGAAGATGATGATGTGGAGGGCTCAATTTGAAGTGAAGTGAGTTGCTTTCTTGCTTGTAAAGAAAAATATAATAGGAGAATCGATAGTTGTCAGAATGCTTTACAGAACCAACTTATTTCCAAGATCCTGATCATGGGAGAAGAAATAAAATATAATAGAATGGATGATCATGATCGAATCTGTGTGATAAGTAGCAGACTAAGACACAAAAGGGTATTTCTTGTTCTTGATGATATGGATAGTGAAGAACAAGTGGAAGCATTAGCATGAAGCCCTGATTTGTTTGGTGAAGGGAGTAGAATCATTTTAACAAGCAGAGATTTTCATTTCTTGAACAGGCATGTGACTGCTAGTACTATCTATGAGGTGATGAAGTTGTTGAATGACAATGAAGTTTTGCAGCTCTTTTGTTGGAATGCATTCAAGGCATCCTATCCTGAAGAAAACTATAGGAATCTGTCTTGGAAATTTGTGAGTTATGCTCAAGGCCTTCCTTTTGCTCTTAAAAGTTTTGGTGCCTACTTGTTTGATAGAACACCAGATCAATGGAAGAGTTTCTTGGATCAAATACAAGAAGGGCATCTAGAAATCATACAACCATTACAAATTAGCTATAAAGGACTGGATGCAATTGAAAAGGAATTATTTTTAGATATTGCTTGTTTCTAAATAATTTCATTAGCGCTTAATCTTAACCGTTGATTTATTCATTTGGTTATAACAGAGTTCAGAGGATTTGAAAATCATTGACCTGCGTGGCTCTCAAAACTTGATGAAGATACCAGATTTCACCGGAGTCCCAAATCTTCATAATAGACTAGATCAAGTTTGAAGGTTGTACAAGTTTGTCTAAGCTCCATCCATCTATTGGAGTCCTTAAATGGCTTAAACGATTGAATTTTGGAAATTGCAAACTATTAAAAGCCTTCCAGACATGATCAACTTGGAATCTCTTGAGTTTTTTGATCTATCTGGCTGCTCAAGGCTCAAGGCGCTAATTTCCAGCCATCCTAGGAAATATGACATCTTTGGGGATTCTTAAGTTGGACGGGACTGCTATAAAGGAATTACCATTATCATTTGAGAGTTTATCTGGGCTTGAAACTCGAGTTAAAA
Organism: Corylus avellana; assembly: GCF_901000735.1. Lineage (NCBI taxonomy): Eukaryota > Viridiplantae > Streptophyta > Magnoliopsida > Fagales > Betulaceae > Corylus > Corylus avellana. The sequence goes on from NC_081550.1 coordinate 563,098, forward strand.
AACCTGCAAAAACCTTTCATCTTTTCCAAGTGTCATTTCCAGTTTGTCATCTCTTGAGATTGTAACCTGAGCGGGAACAAGTTTGCTATAATACCAGATACCATTTGCCAGCTTTCCAATCTTGAATCGCTTTACTTGAGAAATTGCAGCAGGGTTCAAGCACTGCCAAAGCTTCCATTGAGTTTAACATACTTGTATGTTGAGAATTGTCCATTGCTGGAGATGTTTTCTGATGTACCCCAGAACTTTAAGTGAAATATTGGCCACCACCGATTGCTCCTTAGCAGCATTGCATATTGATCATTATGATGGTGGCAGTCCCTGCAATATTTTACAATTGGACCAACGAAAACATTTATAGACCCAAGGCTATTGCCTATTGGGTGAGTCTCTTCTTTCTCTCATTTTAACACAAAAAGTCCCTGCAATATTTGCCTTTTTTTTTAACACAAAAATCTTAGTTTTTGTTTTGTTTATCTCTTACAGAGAAGATTCTTTGGTACCAAGGTCATATGTGGCTCGTGGTTGGGACCTGGAATCCCATAGGTTCAACAACAAAAGTGCTAGCTCCTCTGTAAAACTTGAGATGCATCCAGATTTGAATGGTAATAGGGAGTGGAAAGGATGTGCTCTGTTTGTTGTTTATGAAGTCCATGAGCATGAAAAGTCAAATTCTATGATTTTTGAGGGCACTGATCATCCTACTCTTCATCACTTTGTTTATCATTTTGAGACCGACAAAGGACATCTAGATATACCCTTTGTCCTCCCTGTCCCTAAAGTAACATCTGTTGGGGCAACTGGATTTTGGGTGAATATACCAGCTAAATGGTTTTTGGAACAGTACTCAAAGAACTTGGATGATTTCTCAAGAAAAATATGCTTTGCTCAAGACATCACCTCACCACCTTTTGTGGAAATTCTTCACAATGCACACCATATAGCTAATAACCTAACAGAACCAAATTAATTCGTGTGTTGAATTACAAAACAAGACGAGATACAAAAAAATCAAACTAACAGCAATACATGCTCTTATTATTCGTATAAACATACTTTAAATTCTACAAGTGGCTTCAATTCAAATTGAGTCATCAGATTCATCAGAGTCGCTTCTGTCAGGCTCCCCAGCATTTGTTCCAACCTCTGGGGCATCTGCCTTTACAACAGGCGCAGGCACAGGTTTTTTACTTGCATTCCGGACACTTCCATCTACATCTTCCTCTTGCTCAGCAGCTTCAGCATGTGAACAACTCAATCAAGGAATAATCAATGTACATAAACATGACATAACAGTCTTCATCACCAGACATTGAAAACTATGACTAATTCCATCATTCACAAACAAGCAATACATCAAATCATACTCTCATATTTTTCTGTGAAACAATGTACCAAGTGCCTTGACCTAACATCCTCAGCTTAGTGACACATTGAATTAGAGGTGAAAACAAGATAAAAAGCATAAAAACATACTTCCAAATGAACCATAACAGTCAATTTTAGCCCACCATTTTTTTGGATTTAAATCAAACTGTGCAACCATTACCCCAATCCCAATCAGCCACTGGAATCTTAAACTGACATTCAAAGCTTAGATTATTTCCCTTTGAGTGTAATCTCACAACAATACTAATCAAGTAAAAGTACACTAACATATAAGGATATCAACATTCTCCGCTGCTGCACCAGCATGGATCTTCACTAAATCTTTCAGGACACGCTGTACAAGCTCAGGCTGCAGAATGTAACGAAGTTGCAGTCAGTACAAACATCAGATTGAAAAGGAAAGTGAAGAGAAAACTACAAAGTAACATCCCATAATGCTATTCTCTTACTATTAATCCTTTCCCCCTCTCCTGCAAAAATATTAATGTCATGTTAAATCTTTGAAATAACTGATTTATACATTTAGATCTGGCTCCCTGCGAAATCTCCGCTTTCGAGCATCCCTCATAGGAGGGGTGAGACCATGTCTGTACTCCACCACATCTGGAGTATCATCACCTGCTTCTCTAACCATAATCATCTGTTACAACCAGCAGTTCATACGGTTGCATTAGAATGAAGAAATCAAGTCTTTAATTGTCAATAATGATAATGACAAAGAGCACTTTACCTGACCAACATCTGCAGTCTTGATCAATACACTGTCATCATATGTTTTATATGATTCCACAACACAAGGAAGATCCAACAGTGATGCAGGGAAATGATCATTGCCAATGACAAACGTGCCACTCTTCCCATCCTCTGCAATGTAAGATAATTTTAAGTTCACAATTAGACCAAGAAGGCAGGTCACTCAATAATAATATTGGCCATAAATCCTTTCTTTTTTTTTCTTATCATTTGCTCCTACACTAGGCAAATCAACTACTTCTACAAATATTATTTAACAACTCAACATAAAAGGTTTTACCTTTGAATTTAAAAACCTACTTTAAAAAGTGAATGGAAGAGCACAAATAAAGAACTGGAAAAGGGAGGTTTTGAAGTGGTGAAGAGTGAATGCCGATATCAAAGATGCATGTTGCAATTTGAGTAAAATATAAATTTTCATAAAAACCAGCTGCTTTTTTTAAAAAAAAAGAAAAAAAGAAAAAAAGAAGCTCAACACCATATTGTTAGCACATAACAAGAAGATAGGTATAACTTTACAGAAAGAGAAATTTAATTAAATATCACTTGGCCATAACCTTTAGGAAACGGATCAATATAATGACATAGCACTTCTGAACCAATAATATATTTCAAGATTCAGACCATTAGAAAAGCAAAGAACGTGTAACGATTTGACACACCAGTTATGTCATCTTTAAACGTAACGATATGCCATAAGAAAACCAAATTGGGATAAGCAAAGAACCTTTTTTTTTTTTTGGCTCCTTTTCTTTTGGGTTACTCAAATTTTGCTTTCCAAGCACATCAGAAACTCATTATGTAGTATCTTTGATGAAAAAGAGTTCATTTCTCACCAGAAAAGGACAAATCCAATGACTTGTCGTCAGAAGATGAAGCATTTTCACTTTCACTCAAAAGGCGGTCTAATCGCTCTGCAACAGAAGGTGGAACTCTGAGTATGAACTGCTCGTCCATTACTGGAAAAAATAAAAAAACATCAAATTAATTGGCCTAAATTAATCAAAATCACAATTCCACAAAGCTCTAAAGCATCATTCACCTTATAAAAAGGCCACCTTTAGATTACAAATTGCATTTCTATAAGCAATAATTGCAACCCAGATAACAAATTAATAATAATTACCAAATATTTTACATTTATTGATCAGAATCTCTTTGTGCAATAAAATTCAACTCCTTTTGCATTGTCCTATAGGCCAAGGAATTCAAAAGGAAAAGGAGAATTAATTTATTCTTTTTTCGCATCAAATCAATCCATTTTTCACGGGGGAAAAAAAAAACCCCGAATAAGTGAAACCATCAAGTCGAAAAACTTAATCTGCAATCCAGAAAAGTCCCTTAGCCAAGCCCCAAAAACCCCAAATGAAACCTTTTTAAAAAAAGTATATATAATAATAATAATAAAAAAAAGATATCCCAAATAAACAGTACAAATCTCACCCAATCTCGTTCTCTCTCCCAGTCTCCTTCTGTTGAGAGTCAATCCCTTCTTGTTTCTGCAGATAAGCTTCTCTCACAGTGCATACGTGATATGAGGGTTGTGGGTCTGCGATGGGAAGGAAAAAATTGAGAGATTTGGAATTGGAAGGAAGGAAGGTGAAGAAGTTGATGAACGTGAGAGAGATTTTAGGATATGGGAGAGTTGGAAGGAAGGGTAGTTTTTTCTTGGAGGGAAAAAGGAAAGTGAAGATGGAGAGTGGCCCGAGTGGGGAGAGGAGAGAGCAGAGAGAATACTGATTTTATTTTTTTATTTTTATGAATATAATAAACTACGACCATTCTCAATGGAAGAGCCAAATATTACTTTTATCTAAAATGACTCTTTAAATGTTTAAAAAAACATCTACATTGAATTAGGCAAAAGAAAATGTAAAATAGATATTTGATTGGAAGAGCTAAAAAAAAAAGTTAAATGTAGCAACATTTTGTAAGAGAGCTATTTTATTTTTTTATTGTTTCTCTCACCTGTTTTCTCTTTTTCCCAAATTTTTTTTTTCTACTTTTTATCTGCATGTTCTCTTTTTTCTCAAAATTTTTCCTATTTTTCTTCTCACATGTTCTTTTTTTCCCAAAACTTTTCTCACTTTTAATAATATTTAAATGATATAAATAAAAATATAGCTAATCGAATGTGGTTGCATTTAAAAATTCATTAGCTAAACTAGATAAAAGTGAATTTTGATGAGCCATTTTGTATAAAAATTTGACTCATCTATCGGGAATGCTCTTAGGTAGCTACAGATTTCTCAATGTATTAGAAACATTGTAGCAACTCAATTGTGTACGTGGGACCGCCTTTTCCTTATTTGATTAAAAAAAAAAAAACCCAATAGTGTAGGTTATATTTGTTTATGAGGGTTAGCTTAATCGGTTCCGGACCATGTTTTATGAAGCAGATGTCACTAGTTAGAATTCTTATTCCTCTCTTAAGGGGAATTGAAAGCCACCCCTAAGGGCCTATTCAGCCACCCTTGTGGCCCTAGGGGGTGGTTCGGCCACCCCTAGGACCAAACTCAAAAAATATTATACATTTATTTTTTTTGCCCAATATGCCACAATGTGTAGGGAATCAAAAGTGATTCCCTATATATTATTTTAATGTAACATTTATTTTTCCTCTCTTATCTTTAATTATTTTGTCTTTAATTGAGGATTGTGTTGAGATTTTATGAAAAAAGTTAGGGTACATAGAAAATTTGTATTTCATAATGAAATAATATTTTAATGATATATGGAAAAGTAATAACCTATTGTAAAATATATTTTCATAGGGAAGCAATTAGTAGTTTTGTACAATAAATTTAGAGAAAATCAAAAGAAAGCTGCTGCTAGTGCTCTAAGAGCATCCATATTATTGAGCTCTACAAATAAAAATTAAATTTTAAGAGAAAAACTCACTTTTTAAAATTTGAAGAGTCACTTTTAAAATGAATCAAATATCAAACCCTCTATATCCTTTTATACTTTATTTAAATATTATTATTTTCTTATTTTTTTAATTATTTTTTTTGTTAATAATGAAGTAGAGAGTTAATTAAATGACTATTTTTGTGAGTTTTTGAAAATTTTAAAGTAAACCAAATTTAAAGAGCCATCCCATGCTCTAAGCTTTTACATAATTGCTGCTGGGCACGTGTCATACAAACCCTAGACGCTATATAAGAAGCGCACGCGCGAGGCATATAAGGTGACACGCGCAGGCACTCAAGTACCGTCGTTCCAAGTCTATAGCGATTCCAAGCTAAACCAAACGTCTCGCTCTCGATTTTGCCCAAAACCTCGCCCGCCGCACCCAACCCTCGCCGATTTGCACCCTTCAGGTCTCTCTCTCTCTCTCTCTCTCTCACTCTCTCTCTATGTATATATACGCGAGCGCAATAGTTAGGGTTTAGGGATTTATGGTGTGCCCTAATTTATTTTATTTTCTTTTTGTTTCTAATGCTCAAATGACATTAACGTTCACGGTTCTCTAAATTATTACTTCGACCAGTGTAGGATTTAGTATAGTTGTTTTGATTTGGGGGATAAATGTTTTTACTATTATTTGGGATTGTTTCATTGTTTCTAGGGTTTTACTGTGGTGGTTTGAGTAATTGGAATTTCGTTATATTTGAAACGCGTGCATGTAATATGTGTTGAAGTGAGTATAGAGTAGAGAAGAAAGGAAGATTTATTTTTTGTATGGACATTCGATTGCGTGTTTGAATCATTCTGTTCTGTAGCATAATGTGGGAAAATGAACCATTACCTTCATATACATATGGTTTTAATATGTATACGTAGCAGAAGCAGTTAACTTGCCTGTCTTGTAATTTGTTGGGTTGAACAATACGACCTATCTCAAGCAATTAATTTGATCTTGGTGATGTAATTATACCTTGTGGAATACATGTTAGTGACCTTTTATGAGTATATTTTTAGATTTAAATGCTTAATTTGATAGTAATCTTTTTGAATAAGTAGCCATTTGAGCTTATGGCTTAAGTTTGCCACATCTGATTTGTATTAAATATGTGATCTTGGTTACTTTACTGTTTTGCCTTTTATTTTTTAGTTTCATATTTTAATGGATCTCTTGAAATTGGTTAATAGGGCAGACTATTATCTATAAATGAGGGGGAGAAGTTATACTCCATCACCGCCAAGGGGCTATGGCAGGAGAGGACGGAGCCCTAGCCCTAGGGGTCGCCATGGTGGTCATAGTAGGGATGCTCCTACTAGCCTTCTTGTTCGTAACCTTCGCCACGACTGTAGGTTTGTTCCTATACACTATTATTCCTACTTTATTAACTACTTATCAAATAAAAAAAAAAATTCCTATTTTATTAACTATGTTTCTTTGGTAGAATGCAAGAATTCCATTGTTGTCCATTTACAAGTTCAAGCCAAGCATCTTAGATTGTTTCTTTACTGTTGATGTTTCTATGGAATTTCAATGGCTTTGTACTTTTTTATTTGGCATTTGAATGTAGAGCGGTACTAAGCCAGTATGGAAATGAGGATATTTTTCCATTCATATTCCATTGAACGGTTATAGGCTTTCTTTAAATGTTAGGATCTATTTGTTTTTTCTTCACAATTTGTGATATGAATGCAAGTTTCAAGTTTTTGTGTGTGCTTAATTTGTGTAATATGTGATGTTTTTATTTGTTAGTTTGAGTTGAGCAATGGTGGGGTGAGCTGTGATACGAATCACATTGCATACCTTATCATTTATAGAGATATGATCATATACTTGCATTATTTATTTGCATGCTGCTAGATTGTCATGTAGTAAGGTGTTGATTAATATGGTTTGATCTGTTCAAGTCCTATTCCTTGGTGATTAATACTGATGTTTTATGGTTTTTAGATAAACATATTCTTTTTAGAGATCAGAATTGCTAAGTTTTATTGAGACACTTTTTAGAATGTTCGAGGTTACAAGTTAGATATTCTCTTGATGAAGTGGGATGGTTGGTGCTTTGTCTTTGTTTGTTATCACAGGATCAAATGTGGTTGTGATGTTGTGACTGCTTTGCATTTTTGCAAGTGTTTATTGTCGAAAAGAATTTTGTTTCGATTTTATCCATTAAATTCTTTATATTCTGGCTTTTCAATCCTAGATATTTTGGCATTATGCTTCTCTGTTACGACATATCGTTTATTTTAACCTCTGCTTTTATACAGGCCAGAGGACCTTCGTAGACCATTTGGGCAGTTTGGTAATCTCAAAGATATTTACTTGCCAAAGGATTACTATACTGGGTGAGCGTTAGAGCATATGTAAACTAACTACAAGAGTTGACTTTGCTTGGCTGATGAGAATCTCTTTGTAAATTTTAAATTCTCTAAGCTATAATGGAGTTTTACAGTTAGTTTTTTCCTTGTTTCATGAAAGCCAATCTCACGTTTAGTAACAATTTGAATGATCATCTTAATTTTTGAAAAGAAAAAAAAAATAGAAACATTAAACTTCTTTTCTGATATCTGTTTTCAGGAACTTTTTATGGAAAATCTCTCTCTCTCTCTCTCTCTTATTTTCCTAACATTTTTTTGTGTGTGATTTGTTTAGCCAAATTTCTTAAAATTTTAATCATCATCTTTTGTTAAATGTTTACAATATTCTAACATGATTTGGAACTTTGTTTTTTGAAATGCGGCCTGCTCTGCTAAGTTCCTTCTTTTAAACTGTTTTGTTTTGGGGTCTTTTCTTCATTTGCTCCTGTTGGGTGTGTTTATTGAAGTTCTTGAGATTTAACAGTGAAACTAAAGTTTTGAAGACAACAATCAAGTAGTTAAGAGTTCTTTTGAAGATGATGTTAATGGTAGTGAAGATTGGAAGGAAGTTGGGTTTGAATACATTGTGAAGATGTTGCAAGTCTTGAAGAATTTCAAGTCATCTTAAAACTGACACTTACAAGGTCAGCAGCCAAGTGCTTGCATTTTTATCATGACCTTCCATATTACTGGGGTTTATTTTGGACAATTTCATCAGCAAGGTTTATGGTGTGCAAAGTATCTCGCTCAGTTATACCTTTCAGCACAGCCCATGTTTTGACACTGTTTTCTTTCCCTTTTCTTGAACCTATTCATTTTTTGCAGAGAACCTCGTGGTTTTGGCTTTGTGCAATTTGTTGACCCAGCCGATGCTGCAGAGGCAAAATATCACATGGATGGTCAGATCCTTCTTGGCCGTGAGTTGACTGTTGTCTTTGCGGAGGAGAACAGGAAGAAGCCGGTTGATATGAGGCATAGGGAACGAGGAAGGTAATTTTCCCTTTTTCATTGGAATTGGTTCTCTTGTTAAACCATTGTGTAATTAATTATTTATTACAGAGTTGGTATTACAAGTCCTTATCTCTTATTGTATTGATTTTTATAGTAATTTTAATTTTCCTTTTTAAATTGATGAATTTATAAGTTAAGTTATATTATAAATAACTTATGTACTTTAATAAGATTGGTTTATTACTTATATAAAAAGAAAAAACTTATATACTTATATTTTGATATATTATAAATTTGATTTCAAAAGAAAAGTAACAAGAGGGTTTTCAATCCAGAAAATCTATTTATCCTTTTTATCTTTAAATATTTCAAACTTTTAATTTTCTTGATTCCTTTTTGGCGGTACATGACCATTTTAATTGTATTCTAATATTTATTTAATTGCATTTAATGTACATGTTTATGTAGTATATTGTATTTATGTGCGTGTACAGTGTATCTGGTGCTGTCAGATTTTGAAGCCTCTGTGAAGCTTATTAGCAACACATGAAGGATGATGAGTGATGTTGATGTTAGATTATTTGTTGAAAAGTTGAAAGAATTGTAGTTTAGTTTTAGCCCCAAGGGGTTGGCTCAAGTGGTAAGAGCCTTGGTCTTTGTGGTAGTCCCATGAGGTCCAAGATTCGAATCTCCTTGGGTGCAAACAATTCCTTGGGGCAAGCCCGCTGGCGAAGCTAGAGTTTTACCTGATCTGTGTGGAGGGGTACACGATGTGGCCTAGTCTTAGAGGCGTCATAAAAAAAAAAAAAAAATTGTATTTTAGTTTCTCTAAGATACGTATTATCTATAATACTAGGAAGGAGATTCCTCTGATTGTATCTTTCACAAATCATAGAATATCTTCATTCTCATCTTTTTATCTACCATTCATGAAAGGATAATGCTTACTGTCTCCCCCCCCTCCCCAACGAACCACATAAACACACCATACAGTCCACACCCCTCAGTTTCGTCATGAGTTTTGATTTGACGTTTTAAATTGTAGGGGTCGATATAATGATCGAAGACGGTCACCCCCACGTTACTCTCGCTCGCCTAGGTACTCCCGCTCTCCACCTCCACGTCGTGTAAGATCTCGGTCCCGAAGCCGTGATTATTCCCCACCCCCAAAACAGAGGCATGACTCAAGGTATGAAATGAAGCCAATTGCTGTTGATTTTCTTTTCTCTAATAGTGGCATTCATTATTTCAAAGTTTTTTTTTCCTTGACTTGCTTTGGAAGATGATTTTATATTTGATCTTAAAATCATGGAAAGTATCTATTATGAAGTGCTAGCCAAACATTGCTTGCTTAGGAAGATAATTTCATGTTAAAATCCTTATTTAAACAGGTGAGAGATCTTTATGTTGTTTTTCTCTATCTATAATTTGTTTACTTGTGTCTACTATTTATTGTTAGCTGCCCAACTGGGCGTCCACTGCCTTGTGCTATCTGTCACATTGAAAGGTTGCTGTTCTTTCCTTCCATAATTTGTTTACCTTGGCTGTTTGCTATCCCTGTTCCCTACTGAAGTGATTCAGTGCTAAATGTTTCTTGCCAGCTTTTTAGTGCTTATACATTTTGCAATGTGGCTTTGTTTCTTTTTCTGAGACAGATCTGTTTCACCCCAAGAGAGAAAGTACAGTCGAGAAAGGTCGTACCCTCGGCACAGTCGAGAGAGGTCATATTCGCGATCTCCACCCTATAATGGCTCAAGGAGCCGGAGTCAAACTCCATCTAGGGGCCCGAGCAGAAGCCGAAGTCCTAACCATGAAGAGTACTCTAGGCAACCAAATGGAGACAGGTCTCCTAGTCAGTGATCTACTTGAAACAGTCCACTCTTATGCTAGCTTGTTATTGGATTTATTTTGCACTTTCTGTCGAGTTTATGTTAGTTTCTGTTGTGCTCAACGAATTTGATCTAGATTCTTGTTCTGTCCTGATATTTTAGAGTATGCTTGTTGATTGCATATGGTTATGGAAGATCTTGAATCTATGAATTCTTTTGGAAGGGGTATTGTTGGAAAATATGGTTGATACAAATAGACTGGAGTTGCTAATATGTTGTGCCATCCATGACAGTCTAAAATTTACAAAAGAACAGAGCGTGTGCATTAAGAGAACCAGACTGAGGACCATGACAAGGCAATAATTAACGGAGGAGATATTAATCTTGCAATGATGTTAATCCGGTGATGTTGAGAAGTGTAAATGATTTTTTTATTTGAAGCCGTTGTGTTTTGTCATAATTAAGGTTGACATTGAAGATCAACAAATAAGCCTTTTTGTTGGATTTTCACCACTAGAAATCCGGATCCAGTTCCTCTTTTTTTATTTTATTTTTTATTCTTTGTCAGCGTCGTTTGATAAGAGAAAAAGTATTTTATAGTTTCGCCGGTCAGTACGCATGAGAGCTACCAAACAATCGTTTTGTCTGCCTGATAGGACGCTCGATAGTCGATACTACTGTTTCTTTTGATTGTTTTGTATTTCTGAGAGAGGGGGAGGGAATCGGGGGGATCTTTGTTGCCCGAGTAAAAGGCGTTGCATAAAGAGGAAATAACTTTTGACGTTTTGTATCCACAAAATTTCACTTTACAACCAAGCAGCATCTATGCTTATTTTGTGCTCTCTGTTCAATTTGATTCTCTCCTCGGTATTTCATTTGGGACCCATATTTGTTAAATTGAGATGATTTATGATACCCTGCTCGCCACTTTTGTGGGTTTAGTGTAAAATATGTTTTTCTTTTGGCAGCCAAAAGAAAAAGGTTTTCTTTTTCTTGACCCACCTTCGTCCGGCCTCCAACCAAGTCACCGTCTTCAAAATAGGATCTTCTCAATCTTAACTGATGTTGAGGGAACAATTTTATAATTCATATTAGATTTTATAACATCTAATTGTGTACACAGTGTTAATTTAAAATATCATGTCACCGTACGTAGCATATACACCGTTAGATATTATGAAATTTAATATAGAATTTTGGATTATAAAATGGTTTTTCATTGAAATGAAGAGGATCCAGATCCACCAAGTTCTGCAAAGAAGCTTAAGAGCAAAATATTACATCATGAAAGCTCAATTGTGAAAACAAATTATTTTATACTGATGTCACACATATTAATAAAATCATACTTAGAATTCATATAAACAATATAATGACACACTCCATGTGTCAAATACACAAAAGATCAAACCATAGAAAGAGTTGACTCCAAATTGGTTACCATTTTTTTCCAGAGCCAACTACATTACTATCTATGAACCAATAGAAGATCAACTTCCTCCCAATGTTTGATTTTGTGGGGTCATTTTTATAGCATTATAGCATATTTCTAATCGTTTGTATTGGGTTTACCAAAAAAAAAAAAGGTTTGTACTGGGCCTCGAAAACCCAATAAGAAAAGCCCGCCACAACTTAGAGTCATGGCTGTTTTAAGTTAAAAATCCCAAATAATAATTGAACTAATTATGAAGTGTAACCTTTTCGATATCTTTCGACTTTCATCTAAAACCTGATTAGAACCGTTCTCACGAGGCCATGACTTTTCAACTCCTTCAAGCTCACAAATATGACTTTTGGAGGGAAAATCACCAAAAGGGCCTCTTGCATGGTACCTATATAATAATATCATGTAAATAAATATTAAAAAATATATAATAAGTACAAGCGATAATGTCGATGCGTGCCACCAAGATTCAAGCATCCATACTTTTTAAACAAATTTGCAAAAAAAGAAAAAGAAAACAGTCAACAACAATAAAATAGGACTCTGTCTGTATCTGTCTGTTTACTGTAACACTCAGTTGGTCAGATTAACAGAGAAGCTGCCATTGGAGGTTTCTTCATCTCTGTCGCCTTCTGTTTTTTTTGGGTCTCCTCTGTAACCTTTCATTAGTATTTGTTAAATCTGAGTTATGTTTGTTTTAAAATATAATTGGTAAAGTGGGGTATAGTTTTATCACTGTTAGAATTATTATTTTTTTCCCAAAAAGGGTTTGTATAGCTCTCGAAGTAAGTTTGTTTGTTTTTTTTTTTTTTTTTTGCGGTGTTCTGGCTTCCACATTTAAGGAATAGGTCTTTTAACTCGGTGGGGCTTTGATAATCTTTCTATTTTCTTTCTTAGATTCCTTGTTCTAGGCACTTGGTTCTGTGTCTCAAGCATTTAACTTTCTTTGTGTTTCTGTGGGGTTTTGTTTTGTTAGTTCTTTGGAAGCGGTACAGTGTAGATAACTCAGTCCCTTCAGCTGGGCAAGTTGGATCAGGTACTCTTTCACTGTTCAGTCTTCATTTCTACATCTGAGTTCAGTTTTTCTTCTTCCTTTTTTTCTTTTGGTTTCTGGCTTCTTTGATAATGGATGGGTTTTGGGTTTTGGCTGACATATGGGTGCTTTTCAATTTGATTTTTTTGGGGAAGGTGGGGATTGTGCTCCTGGGTTTTCTGAGTTTAGGCGTTTTATTTCTAGTTTTGTACTTTTTGTTTTCCTTGAGGTACTGGATTTTTATTTTTACTTTCTTAAAATATTGAATGGCTGATTTGCATATAAAGACTACAGTTATTTTGTTACTGTTAGTTTTTAGATTATTCAGGCTCAGCTTTGGACGTATAAAACTTGTCTCTTTGTTTCTTACAATTATGAGTAGGAATATCTACTCGAAAGGTTGTACATTCCTGCTTTTATTCCTTGTTATTTGTACTTTTATTTGCTTGCAATTGAGTTTCGCAATCTGTCCCTTTATTGGCTTATGCGATAGTCGTTTAGTGTTGGGGTTTAGGGTTTGTGAGAGTTGAATGTACAGCTTGGGAAGTATTTTCTCAGGTTTGTGCCCAACTGTTAGGTTTTATGCTGGCTAATTCAGTGTCAAAACTAAGTTGGTTGTAAGTTTAGGTTTAGTTGATTAAGCTGAAACATGATTTGGTGTCTAAAGTTGAAGAACTGAAGCCGCCGTTTGCAAGATGGTCGATAGCCGTTCGAACTTGATCTTCAAGGAAATTCAAGACTTGAGATATGTTGGTTGTTGGAAGTTCGAACAGAGGTCTTCATACTTTAGAAATTCAAGTTCCCAAGAAGGTCAATCACACCAAGTCCGAATGATGAAGAAGTCAAGGTGTTTACAAGTTTACCCGAAAGCCTTGGTCGCAAGACCATTCAAAGTTCATTCTAACGGAGATGTTTCACAATAGCCACATAGAAGCTCGGTTGCAAGCTGTTCACAGAAGGTTCGAACAAGATCTTTATTGGGGTAGATCCGAGACGCTTGGTCGTAACTCCGATCATACCATGTTCGAACGTTGCCATTGAGAAAACCGTGAAATCCTAGCACACGTTAGAACACTTTACTTACCCATTTGAATGTTGTGGCTTTAAACTGAGTTTTTTCAGAAACTGACTTGCACCAAAACCTTAGTTTTTCCTAGGGTCAATATAGGCGTCCTTATACACGATTTTCAGATGATCCTTTGGATGTTATTTTGTGCTCTTGAAGAGAACCTTAGATTTATTATGCCTTCATTCTTAAACCTCTCCTAGACTTTGTTTAAACCACACAGACAAAAACAAACGACCTTCAGCCACCAAAGTTCCGGGTTGTAGAGAAAGTTTGATAAAAAAAAGATTTGCTCGAGTTCTGGAGCTACTGCAGTAGGAAACAAACAGGTCGTTTGTTTGGTACAATTCAGGTTTACTACAGAGGTTTTGTAAGTATAATTGATTGTAATTTGAAATCTTCTATGGTGGATAAGTTTCTTGGGGTTGACTGCTCTAGGAGTGGTTTTACTTTTGAAGAGTTCTTCAGAAGTTTTCACTTCGTCACCAAATTGATTTGTTTGATATTTTTATTGTTTTATTTGATTTTGGTTATTGTGCTTGTAGTTGTTGTTGGAAAACTCCTATTCACCCCCACCCCCCCTCTTAAGTGTTATTTGGGGTCATTGGGCGATTCACTAACAATGTTATATCTAATATCATTGTTGTCACTGCTACTTGATGTGAGATTCAGACCACTTAACCAACTTTACCACTTACACTAGAATATTCTAAGAAATCTCCCCTTTCACATGTGAAAATGAAACTACACGGCTATCCTCCCCCTTGAACCAAAGCCTTCTCAATCCAATATGATTTTTAGTTCATGCTAAATGTTTCTTTAATTCACCCACACCCCCCCTCCCCATGTTATCCTTATGTTTGCTTTTTCTTAAGTATGTTGGCTATTTAGGGTCTGATTGCATTTGGTATGTGCTTGCTGAATTTGGCAGTTTGCAGTTCCTTAAGAGTGAGAGGCTCAGAAGTGGAGGCTAGATTAACTTTTTCTTGGATCGGATGTTGCTTGAAAAATGTCTTGGAAGTCTGCTTTTGCTCGTTGTTGGCATTTTTACCCATGCTTTAGGTAATTTAATACAGTTCTGGTCTCTTTTGCCACAGCTGTTTTCATATTCAAGACACAATGAATTATGTGGATTAAATTATGAGCACAATCTGGATTTAGAATTGGGAGCTTGTCTTTCTAGTAAGAATACAGATATCAACAGTAAGGATGACTATCTTAAAGGACTAAACTAATTTATCATTGCCCAGTTTGTGTCTATGTGTTTGCTCTTGATTATGTAAACTCCAATGTCATTGTTATGGCCACAGTATATCTCTTTTGCAAGTTCATCACTTAGGATTGTTACGGATGAATGTAAAAGCAAATTGTGATAATTCAGAATGGAATAGCTAAACCTATGATATGAAATTGTACTTGACTTCTGCTTTAGGTAATGCCTCAGAAGGTATGGTCTTGGGATGTTTTGAAGGCCGTTCATGAAGCATTTTATATCCTTTTGTCTAATTAGGTTGTTGAGAGAAAGGCTTGCTAAAGTAAAGACATCTCATAAAGGCAAACAAAATTTCCAGACATAAAAACAATATCATACAGTAGTTCTTCACGATAATGGAAAGGTTGGGATGGGTTAGATACGGAAGCTGTTAGGGCCATTTAAATCTTGGAGATAGTTCAATACAATGTCATATTATTATCTTTCTCATAGATCGTCTTTTGTCACTGAGTCATAGCTGTGAACCTGTAGGTGCATTTGTAGGGATAAATATTGGAACCGATGTTTCCAATCTGCCACCAGCTTCAGATATTGTTGCAATTCTCAAAGCCCATCAAATTACTCATGTGCGCCTTTATGACACTGATTCTCACATGCTGAAAGCCCTGTCTGACAGTGGGATTGAGGTAATTGTTGGTGTCACAAATCAGCAAGTGCTAGGGATTGGAGAATCTGCATCAGCAGCAGCAGCTTGGATTAATAAAAATGTTGCAGCTTACTTGCCTTCGACCAATATTACGTCCATTGCAGTCGGCAGTGAGGTTCTTACCTCAATCCCTAATGCTGCCCCGGTTTTAGTTTCCGCTATGAATTACCTTCATAAAGCCCTAGTTGCTGCAAACCTAAATTTTCAGGTCAAAGTTTCAACTCCCCAATCCATGGACATAATCCCTAGACCTTTCCCTCCTTCCACTGCCACCTTTAATTCGTCATGGAATTCTACTATTTACCAACTCCTTCAGTTTTTGAAAAACACAAACTCATATTACATGTTAAATGCCTATCCTTATTATGGATACACTAAAGGGGATGGCATTTTCCCGATTGATTATGCTCTTTTCCGACCGCTTCCCTCGGTCAAGCAGATTGTCGACCCAAACACTCTTTTCCACTATAGCAGCATGTTTGATGCTATGGTGGATGCTGCCTATTATTCTATAGATGCTTTTAATTTTTCGGGAATCCCTATTGTCGTGACGGAGACTGGCTGGCCATGGTTAGGTGGAGCAAGTGAGCCTGATGCAACTGCAGAAAATGCTGAGACCTACATTGATAATCTGATCCAGCGAGTTCTAAATAATTCAGGTCCACCAAGTCAGCCAAGTATTCCTATTAACACCTATATTTATGAATTGTTCAATGAAGATAAGAGGCCTGGGCCAGTGTCAGAAAAAAACTGGGGTGTGTTTTTCGCTAATGAGACGGCTGTTTATCCTTTGAGTTTCAGTACTTCTGACCAAATTACAGAAAATTCTTCTGTGGTTTTCTGTGTGGTGAAATCTGGTGCAGATTCCGATGCGTTGCGAGATGGCCTAAACTGGGCTTGTGGGCCAGGCCAAGCTAACTGCTCTGCCATTCAGTCAGGCCAGCCATGTTATAACCCTGATACTCTTGAAAACCATGCTTCTTTTGCTTATAATGATTATTATCAAAAGAAGCGTAGTGTTGGTGGAACATGTGATTTTAGTGGTACAGCTATGACCACCACAAAGGATCCCAGTGAGTTCTCAAAACCATTCTCTGTGTTAATTTTATGCATGTATCTAGGAAATCTTTCCAGATTCATCTGATGTAATGAAGTAAACAGTGTTTACCATTAACTGATGTAAAGATTATTATAATGATGCCTGTTGGTGGCAATGCCTGCAAACTTGGATAGTAGTCTTCTTGGAGGCTTGAACTATGTATTCATCTTCCATCTTCTCTTTCTAATTTTTTTGTTCCTTGATTTTGTTGGTGGATACCACCTTGCAGGTTATGGATCCTGTAAATTTTCAGGAAGGTGAGAATCTGAATCAATTTACTCCCAGAAAAAAAAAAAAAGTTAATATTTTTAGGGTCTTGGCTCTAAACATGTGATCTTCTGAAACAGTTCTAATTCCGGCACAAGTGGGGGACTTACGCCTGCAGTAGCACTTGGACCTGCAACAAACCCCATTGATGGGAGTTCGAGTTCAATTCCGCAGGTTCCAAAGCTTCAGCATCTGATATCTGCAACATTTTTTGCTCTACTGTTGCTTTGACTTGGAGATCCTTCCAGTTTTCTACCATATTGAGGGGTTAAAGCAGCACTGTTGAGATTGTAATTTGATGAAATTCGAAAGGAACTGGACAGGCTCAGTGACATAGATGAAATGCTCGTGTCTCGATCATTGTTCATCAATTTTGTTTCTCTGGTTTTCCTTTTTTCCTCCACCTTTGTTTGTTATTATACTTTGTAGGAAGTGGTGAATAGATTGTAGTTGACTAAAATGCAATTAAGATTCCTTCAAAATAGGACAAAGTTTACCTTTTTTCTTTTTTTCTTTCAATCCGTCTATTATGCTTACGGCACATTATTTTTTAAGTCACATGATCTATTAAAAATGCACGTGAGAATTACTTGCTTCTAAAACAGATGTCAGTTTAATAGAATGTGAAAACTTTATTATGTAAAAATAATGATTGCTTGTGGCCACATCTTGATCAAAATTCAAGTGCACATGTCAATGTTCTAGAAAAAATATTATACTAAATTCAATTAAATCTTAAGATCGGTATGAATCTTTATTATCTAATCAAGATTGTTATATGTATTTTTGAAGGATTTGACAATATCGACCAATTGAAGAAGAGAAGTAAAATGTTTTAAATACATTGGACAAATGAATTTATCAATATTCTACCTTTTGTTTTAATATTTTCATTGATAAATTATTAAATTATTAGGTGAAAGAAGGTTTGCATTAGAATACGAATAGATAGTAATTTTATCCTTACGTTGTCATCAAATCAGAGTGGCGCAGCGGAAGCGTGGTGGGCCCATAACCCACAGGTCCCAGGATCGAAACCTGGCTCTGATATATTAGAGTAGCTTCCGACCTTCCACCCTCTTTTTGGCACCCTTCTTCTCTGGGCACAAAACGGTGCGTTTTTGCATTTGTCTTTCTTTCTATCCGTTTTCTGGTTCGCTCTCTGATGATGATGATGTCAGGAGGAGGAAGAGGAGGGAGATCATCATCAGCATCAACAGCAACAAAAACATCATCATGGGCAGTGTCAGCATCTGGGAAGAGGATCCAGAGAGAAATGGCGGAGCTGAACATGGACCCACCTCCTGACTGCTCCGCTGGGCCCAAGGGCGACAATCTCTACCACTGGGTTGCTACCATCGTCGGCCCCCAAGGTTCCCCCCACTTCCTTCTTCTTACTGGCTTGAGTACTATTCGGCTTGTTATGTTTTTCACTGAGTTGTTCCTGGGTTTCTGAGTGATGGGTTTGTGATGAAGTTTCGTTTTCAGGTTCAATTTATGCGGTTCGGGGTTTAGTTTGTTTTGAGTTCTTGCTTAAGAATTTACCCACTTTGCTTAATCTAAACTTGATATTTGTGGATTCGGGGTAATGGTAAAGTTGTGTTTGCTTTTTGTTTTGAGTTTTAGCTTGGACCTACCTTCTCAATTCTTGAGCTTTGGTTTTGATGAATTTTAGACTTCTGGTTTCGATAGTGATGAGTTATGATTTGGGTTTACTTTGTTGTTCTAGTTTTAGCTTAAATTTGCTCACTTTCTCAATTTAAGGTTGAATTTCGATAGTGATGAGTTAAGGGTTGAATTTAAGGTTGAATTTCGATAGTGATGAGTTAAGGGTTTTGGTAAATGGTAATGAAGTTCTCTTCTTCAGCCATAACTTGGGTTTTCATATCGTTTGAATGTTAGCCTAAACTTGCTTTAGCAATATAAGCTTGAATTTTGATGATTTTGTGTGATGTTTCTCGGCTTCAGCCATAACTTGGGTTTCCATATCGTTTGAGTGTTGGCTTAGACTTGCTTTTTCAATTTAAGCTTAAATTTTGATGATTTTGAGTAATGGTTCTCGTCTTCGGCCATAACTTGGGTTTCCATATCGTTTGAGTGCTGGCTTAAACCTGCTTTATCAATTTAAGCTCGAGTCTTTATGGTTTTGAGTAATGGGACTGGTGGTCAAATTCTGGTATTCAGCTCAATCTTGTGATTTGAGTTTACTTATTTTGAGAATTAGATTAAAACTACCCACTGCCTTGGTTTAAGCTTCAATTTCATAACTCTGAGAGAGGTATTGGTGATGAAGTGGCTTTCATGCTTGGTTTCTTGAATATGGCTCTCATTCTCTAAGTTTTTGGTTGAATCTGTTTCATTCAATAATTAATAGTCTCTCAATCTTTTGCTAGCCCTCTTCCCCCTCTAATTATGAAAGTGATCTTGTGCTTGTAGAAAAACAGTTCATGGTCTTGCTCAATTCCTTGCTATTTGATTATCTTTTAGCTGTTAGTATTAGCTTTGAGGTGGTGGGATAAAGGTACATTTGATTGCTTATGAAACTGAGGTAGAAAATATAATTGTTTGCTGCCTAGCTGTTTGAATTTTTTCCCTTTAGTTTGTATCATTTGTTGATTGTTGAGAATGTTTTACTTCTTTTGTTATTTCACATCATTTGAAGAATAGAACCATGCCAAAGAAGGTTGTAATTGGCAAGTGTGTGAGTACAAAGTTTTCAATGATGTTATTAGTGTGTCCTCTGAAGTTTGATCTTACATACCATACAAGATACACTTTCTTTGGGTTGCTTAGAACAGAGATCACTCAGTAAGCAACCTAGCTTTATATAATTTCAATATTGAAAAAGCAGCTCAAGGGTGGCGAGAAGGTACTATTCATTTCCTAGCCACACCCCAAATAAATGTATTTGCTTTTGTTTCTCATAGCTTTGGTTCCTTTTTCTTTGTTCTCTTGCATGTGTTGTCAAGGTCCTGTTTAGGGAAATAGAGAATACTGATAAAAAGGTTTATTAGAGTCAACAAACATGTCAGGCCAGTCTCCTTGTGGGTTCTTCCTCCCCACAGCACCCACGAGCACACACACCAACCCCCCTGTTATTTTGAGTTGGATTCCATTTAGTGCTGGTTTCTTGTTTTATAACCTGAATGAACTGTTCAAATGAATATGATTGAATTTTCCCATGTTTCCGAGTCCGTTGGTTTATGGTTGTAATGCTAGATACAAGCAAAAATGATTGTGAGGAATATAGTTTTGTCATTCACATGACTGACTTGACCATACTGACCAATTTTTTTGTGTCCATGTTTTTTTAGGAACACCATATGAAGGCGGTATATATTTCCTAGACATAACATTTCCAAGTGATTATCCTTTCAACCCTCCGAAGGTATGTTGAATTACGTTGATTTTTTGAAAAAAATCTTAAGTCGATCTGTAATCTCTTGTTTATCTAATAGGATTGGACAATTTGTAGTATGTCATCTTGAACATCAGAATACATATTTTATAAGCATATCACAGTATATCTTATATCATCCCCACCCCCATTTGGGCCAGCATGGTTCTTGTGGCAATTTTACCGTTTAAAGTTGGTGAACATGAGATAAATTGAAATTCTAAAGCACTGTTTTTTGTTTTTTTTTTTCCAAAAATCATATACATATTTTATGGCCAAAATATGGAAATGGAAGGAGTTACAAAATTTTATAACCATCTTGAGAATGCAATGGGAATGGTATGTGAATTTAAGAAAAAAAGCACGGGAACTTTTGGAAACATAACAAACAGTAATCTTGATGCAACAATAAGCCTAAGGATTAAAACATAGGGGTAGGTAAGTATCTGGAAGAACCTTTTTTAAAAAAAAAAAAAAAAAAAAATGGTTTTCTTTTGGTTTGTAAGTTACCCCGCATGCCCATTGGGTTTTGAACCTACAATGTCATCTTCCTCCTTGTTCTTATAAGGAGAGGAGATCTCTTTTGAGCTGAAGCTCATTGACCTAGAAGAACATTTTTTTTAATGTAAATTGAAGCTTTATAGATACTTTACAGGTGTAAAATGATAGTACATACTGTTGTTCATAAGGTGGGTGCTCTGCATTATTACGTTTGCATGTGTGAACATACACGGATCATCCAAAACTCATAATCAAATATTCACTATTTGAGTTCTAGTATATTATGCCACGATAACTTATAACTAAGCATCTTAGTTAATGTTAGAAGCCAGTCTTATGATTCAGAGAGATCTAAGGTTTAGTACAAAAATCCATAGATTGATAACAAATGAATATTGAATTTCTGAAAAAAAAAAAAAAAAAAAGAATTATGCAAAATAAATGCAGATGTGTTGTATTAGCGCTTGTGGGAATCATCAACTCCTTGTTATGCTTTGATGTCCATTGTTTATTAGCTGGCAAAAAGGAACAAAAAAAAAAAGTCCATTGTTTACTCCAATCTGCTTTCTTTATAACGTTATGTTTGCAGGTAGTGTTCAAAACTCGAATGTACCACTGCAATGTTGATACTGCTGGTAATTTGAGTTTAGACATCTTAAAGGATAGTTGGAGTCCAGCTCTTACAGTCACGAAGGTGCTACTTGCAATCAGATCATTTTTCACAAATCCTGACCCCTGTAAGTTCTTAGGATTTCTATTGGGCATTCATATTTCAATGAATATTCTAAAGATATTTAAATATCTTAATCTGTATTTGTATGGTGGGAAAGGGGGTTGAGGGTTTTGGATCTGTGATGCACAACCCTTGCACCTCACCAAACGACACTAGCCAATAACCAATCTTCCTTGCAACATAAAACACATTAAAGTTGGCCTTTTCACTTCTCAAATCGTAGCGATGCTGACACCTTCATAGCCCGTTTGAGAACTAAGATGTCACCAAATAACACTTGGGAAGTAGATGTGTGTTTATTGTACTGAATGTATGAATTTTCTCGTTGCAGCAGATAATCCGCTGATCCCTGGCATTGCTCGATTGTACTTGGCAGATAGAGCTAAACATGATGAACTTGCTGCAGAGTGGACAAGGCGCTTTGCCAAGTGACTCTGCTGCATCTGATGAAGTGCCCTTCGAATGGCAGATATATTTCTAACATCTTAATTCATGGATAGGTCAAAAGTTCTGGCTGAAGAAGAAGGAAAAAATGTTTGCAAATTTCACATGGCAACCTGCTAAACATATTATTCTAAGCTTCTGAAGATCCAGAATGTTTGAAAATGGCTTAAAGAGGCACACTGAATGGCATGCAACATGGACTGTGAAAAACCCTTTTTAAGAGTATATGTCTTAATATAATGGTTGGTTGGTGATTCTTCGTAGGAAAAAAATACTGTATCGGTCCATGAGTTTTGACCTTTTATCAAATCACTCCTTGGGGTTCAAAGCAATTCCTTGACTTCAGGCTATTCTTCGCCTTTCCTTAATGTTAACGCTACCATCACCAGATCATTCTTTGAGTCAAATTCGTACTACAAACAGTAAGAGGGTCCTCTTCAAAAAATTTTCCATCCAGCTAATTTGACAGAAAATCAAAATGGTGTAATCTTTCAAACTCCAATGAAACTATGAATGCCATTATCGACTAATACATATGTTGTGAAAACTTTAAAATTATATGTAGAAGAGATGGAACTGGTTTCAGTTCCATGATGTGGTTTCCACATATTGACCTGTAAGTTATTGATACAATTTTTCCAATTCTTCAAATATATATATCAAAAAGGGCAAGAAAGAGCACCAACCTCTTTGAGGATTTCCTTAAGACCACTGCTATTTGGAGACAACAATCCAGCGTCACTAAAGGCCAAGTTTTGATCATACTGGATCAAACATGCAAGGGCTCAACCTCCTGCAGAGATCTGCTCACAAAACAAGGTCTTTCCTTTGCTGCTAAGATTTAATTAGGAAAACTTCACTTTGACCCCTTGAACTTCTACTCGATTTTACAAACTCCATTGAACTTTAAATCTCTTATTTTGGACCCCTTAACTTTTAATTACTCTCAATTAGAACCCTTCCGTTAATTTTAGCCGTTAAAAATACAAAAAAGGACCAAAATGTCCTTGATTTTAATTTTTTTTTTAAAACAAAAAAAAAAAACGTTTTGGAAGTTGAAATTTTATAGAAAAGTCAATGGTATAAACATCATGTAACGTTTAAAATCTGACTAAGGGGTCCACATTGAGCGTAATTGAAAGTTCAGGAGTCCAAAATGAGAGATTTGGAAGTTCAGGGGTTTGTAAAATCGAGTGGAAGTTCAGGGGACCATAATTACTTAGTAGGGGAAACAATGAGACCATATTTACCATGATTCGAGTAGATTCTTTTGGCTATAAGTTGTTGAGTAGGGTTAGTGAGCTCTTCATAATAATAAATATAATAATAATAATAATAAAGGAAAAATACATTTTACCACTGAACTATCTACTCATTTGTAGTTTTGTACTTTGACCTTAAATGTTTTAAAAGTGACACTTGACCCCCTAACTTCCAAATTGTTGCAATTCGACCATTCTAACTTTTTTTTTTTTTTCCAAAATGCCCTCATTCCAAGTTTAAAAAAAAATTTAATTTTTTTTTTAAAATTAAGGGGTGGCCGACCACCCCAGTTGGGCTAAGCCACCCAAACCGGACACCCCTTAATTTTTTTAATTTTTTTGTTAACTTGGTATGGGGGCATTTTGGGAAGAAAAAAAGTCAGAATGGTCGAATTGCAACAATTTGGAAGTTTAGGAGGTCAAGTGTCACTTTTTAAACATTGGAGGTTAAAGTGCAAATGAGTTGATAGTTCAGGGGTAAAATGTATTTTTCCCTAATAATAATAATAATTCATCATTTTTGAGATCTCATTAAGATCTCATCAAATTCAACATCTCATATGAGTTTACAAAGCAATCATCAATATATTTTAAAAATATGTCAATATATCAAGATTTAGATCTTTTTCTTTTTTGCTTATTTAGAATTTTCTTGCTTCAAAAATCTCATTGCTTCGGTTTTCTTTCTTCATAATAACTTTTCTTTGCTATCAATATCTCGAAGCTGTAACTATCCAAATGAGAATTAGTAATTATTGTGTTTGCTGAATTTTTCTTCCCGAGCCATAGGAATTGAGCTGTTCAAAATGTCATTATTTAGACTGGAATATAGATATCCATGCTTACTTCCGCACTGAAGCCGGGTATTCTAACTCTAGTAAAGAACATGTATGGCTACTATATTGCATTGAGCTGCTTAAAGTGTCTATTGTCAAAATACAACTAGGTAAGGACTATATGCCTTGTCGACAGTTTTGATGAATAGTGCTGTATATGGAAATGCAATATCAAATCATGAACCATTTTCTGTTACATTGTCCCATCACTTGGGAGTTTTGTTGTTTTGTTTATTCTTTATTAGATGTTTTATGGGTGTTCCCATTATTACTATGTCAGATATTCTTTATTGAAGATTTGGTAGAAAGATGCTGGGGCTTCTTGTCAATTACCTTTATGCTTGATGTATCCCCGTGGCTTTAGAGACAGTCAAACTTTTGAGGTTGGTGTTGGTGTTGTTTGTGAGCTTGATATATGTTTTTGGCCAACTTCCTAACATGGTATCAAACCCTGGTTGCCTGTGAATTGGTATTTGGTAACACTTGTTCTGTTAACTTCTCTTGTACATGTCCATGGCTCTCTTATGCATATGTAAGTTTGATACAGTGTTATTGGCTCGACCACATTTTATAATGTAAGCTTTAGAAATTGATTCTTTTCCCATAGGTTAAGTGATTCCTAATTGAAGCAGCAACGACTAGTTTTGTTGAATTGGCAAAGGACCCCTATGGCAACTATGTAAGTGCTTTGCGGTGGAGCAATTTTTTGAAGTGCCTATAAGAAGCAATGAAAATTAGATTTCGACGTATGTTTTCGTGCAAAAAAAGTAGCATTTTGTAATGCATAGTTAGGGTGCCCCTTTAATTTTACCACCAACCCAGAGAAGAAAGACACATCATCTACCATTACTATAGAATGAAAATTTTACATATACAAAGGAAACTTTCGACCTCCTCTTAATATGAAATCTTGAATCGTATAATGGCAATTATGGTCTCTTTTTTTCTTAATGTTAATCTTTGAGTTTTTAAAATTTAGCTCTACAAAGTTAAATTTGTAGTATCGTCCCTAACAGGGATCTAAATCTGGATATATTGACATATTTTTAAAATAATTACTTTGTAAATTCATTTGAAGTGTTGAATTTGATGACATCTAAATGAGATCTCGAAAATGATAAGTGGTTAGTTTCGTCCCTAATTGAGATCTAAAATATATTGATCATTGCTTTGTCAATATCCCTATAACCCATTCCCTTCCTTATGTTTAGGGAAAATCTAAAAAAAAAAAACACAAAAAAACACCTACATCAGAAGCCCTAAATATAACCAACATCAAATGTCATCTATAGTATTTCCAATGCATTACAAAACACTATAGATGCTCAAGCATAAAGGTAATTAACAAGAAGCCCCAGCTTCTTTCTACCAAATCTTCAATAAAGAAGATTTGACATAGTGATAATGGGAACACCCATAACACATCTAATAAGGAATAAACAAAACAACAAAACTCCCAAGTGATGAGACAATGTAACAGAAAATGGTTCATGATTTGATATTGCATTTCCACATACAGCATTACTCATCAAAACTGTGACAAGGCATATAGTCCTTACCTTGTTGTATTCTGGCAATAAACATTCTAAGCAGCCCAATGCAGTATAGTAGCCATACATGTTCTTTACAAGAGTTAGAATACTCGGCTTCAATGTGGAAGTAAGCATGGATATCTGTATTCCAGTCTAAAGGGTTCTAATGACATTTTGAATAGCTCAATTCCTGTGGCTGGGGAAGAAAAATTCAGCAAACACAATAATTACTAATTCCCATTTGGATAGTTATAGCTTCGAGATATTGATAGCAAATAAAAGTTATTATGAAGAAAGAAAACCGAAGGAGATTTCTGAAGCAAGAAAATTCTAAATAAGCAGTAAAGAACGAGATTTAAATCTTGATATATTGACATATTTTTAAAATATATTGATGATTGCTCGTAAACTCGTATGAGATGTTGAATTTGATGAGATCTTAATGAGATTTCAAAAATGATAAATTATTATTATTATTAGGAAAAAATACATTTTACCCCTTGAACTATCCACCCTTTTGCACTTTGACTTCAAATATTTAAAAAGTAACACTTGACCAACCAAACTTCCAAATTGTTGAAATTCGACCATTCTGATTTTTTTTTTTTTTTTTTTCAAAATGTCCTCATCCCAACTTAAAAAATAAAAATTAAAAAGGTGGAGAGTAGAGACAAAGATCAAAGCTCCTTTGTGCAAGGAAAATTATATACAAATGTAGCCGATAGACATAGAAAAATAAAGGCAAAAATTCCACCAACTGAAAAAATAACACAGTAACACAACCAGCAAACCTCAATGCACAGTCTGTGTGCATGAGATTTCATCCTAGAACACAAATTAACTCTCATTTACAACTCTGTATATTTAAAAGATAAACCGTGCAATTACATTAGAGCAATGAGGGAAGGAGACAAAGATCAAACCTATGATTTGCTGCAAAACAGAGGAAGCGTGTATAGGAAGAAATGTGTTTCAAAGGAGTGAGCTGTGAAGAAGAGAGAGTTGAGAGAGATGAGGGCAAAGAGGAGGTGGGGAACTTGAGGAAGCGTGCAGAGGAAGAAAAGGTCTGTGAAGAGAGAGTTGAGAGAGGAAGTCGAAACGCTCTATTATGTGGCAAGGAGGGAAATTGAGGATGTTTGTAAACTCGAGCCGAGTTTATTAAGAAAGAGTTCAGGCAAGTGCGCTCGAGCTATCGGTCGCAGTACCAGAGAGGATACAAGCCAAGTGCGCTTGAACGCAGATCGAGCACAGGTATCGGTCGCAGTACCAGAGAGGATACAAGCCGAGTGCGCTCGAGCGCAGATCAGTCGCAGTATCGGAGAGGAGTTTTTTTATGCACGTGAACGAATGTGTTTGCTTGTTGAAAATTTGTTGTTGAGTTGTTGCAATCAGTTAGAGTTAGTTATTAGTTGTTAGAAGCTTGTTAAGCTTATAATCAAGTGTATAAATACTACTTCATGTAACTTGCAACATTTAAGTTGAACATATCAGATAATTCATTCAGTCTCTGTTTTTCATTTGTTCTTGAGTTTTCTTCCCTCTTCTTTGCATTCTTTTGTTACGAATGAACACAATAATTACTAATTCCCATTTGGATAGTTACATCTTCGAGATATTGATAGTAAAGAAAAGTTATTATGAAGAAAGAAAACTGAAGTAAGGAGATTTCTAAAGCAAGAAAATTCTAAATAAGCAGTTAAGAAAGAGATTTAAATCTTGATATATTGACATATTTTTAAAATATATTGATGATTGCTTGTAAACTCGTATGAGATGTTGAATTTGATGAGATCTTAATGAGATTTCAAAAATGATAAATTATTATTATTAGGAAAAAATACATTTTACCCCCTAAACTATCCACCAATTTGCACTTTGACATCCAATGTTTAAAAAGTGACACTTGACCCCAAAAACTTCCAAATTGTTGCAATTTGACCATTCTAACTTTTTTTTTTTTTTTTTTCAAAATGTCCCCATCCCAAGTTAAAAAATAAAATAAAATAAAAATTAAGAGGCGGAGAGTAGAGACAAAGATCAAAGCTCCTTTGTCCAAGGAAAATGATATACAAATGTACCCGATAGACATAGAAAAATAAAGGCAAAAATTCCACTAACTGAAAAAATAACACAGTAACACAACTAGCAAACCTTAATGCACAGTCTGTGTGCATGAGATTTCATCTTAGAACACAAATTAACTCTCATTTACAACTCTGTATATCTAAAAGATAAATCGTGCAATTACATCAAAGCAATGAGGGAAAGAGACAAAGATCAAACCTATGATTTGCTGCAAAACAGAGGAAGCGTGTAGAAGAAGAAATGTGTTTCAAAGGAGTGAGCTGTGAAGAAGAGAGAGTTAAGAGAGATGAGGGCAAGGCGGAGGCGGGGAACTTGAGGAAGCGTGCAGAGGAAGAAAAGGTTTGTGAAGAGAGAGTTGAGAGAGGAAGTTGAAATGCTCTGTTATGTGGCAAGGAGGGAAGTTGAGGATGTTTGTAAACTCGAGCCGAGTTTATTAAGAGAGAGTTCAGGCAAGTGCGCTCGAGCTATCGGTCGCAGTACCAAAAAGGATACAAGCCAAGTGCGCTCGAACGCAGATCGAGCACAAGTATCGGTCGCAGTACTAGAGAGGATACAAGCTGAGTGCACTCGAGCGCAGATAGACCACATATCGATCGCAGTATCAGAGAGGAATTTTTTTATGCACGTGAACAAATGTGTTTGCTTGTTGTAAATCTGTTGTTGACTTGTTACAATCAGTTGGAGTTAGTTACTAGTTGTTAGAAGCTTGTTAAGCTTATAATCAAGTGTATAAATACTACTTCATGTAACTTGCAACATTTAAGTTGAATATATCATAGAATTCATTCAGTCTCTGTTTTTCATTTGTTCTTGAGTTTTCTTCCCTCTTCTTTGCATTCTTTTGTTACGAATCACAAAGTTTGACAGAGTTCGTGATAGCCAGTACTGGCTGCTTCAACTCGGCTCGACAAAAAAGAATTTTGTAGCTGGCGGCAAGCCATTTGTAAACACGAGCGGAGTTGGAGCTAGTGAGTATTGGTTGGCTGAACTCGGCTCCTTGTAACTGCTTGAACATGGCCTGGATGATCTGAAGGCTCTGATTCTTCCACGGATTAGTGGGTGATGAGCTGGTGGCGGGAAGCACTGGTAATGGTGTTGAGTGTTGAGAGGAGAGTACAGTGGCCATGTTCCCGTGATTGATTGTAATCGTTGGAGCCTGAAGTGGGGGGTCTTTAGAATTTAGAGGTGTCTGGAAGGGAAGATGAAGATGAAGATGAAGAAGAGGGAATTATTTGTCATTTCTCCTCCCCCAATCCCCATCCCCAAAAAAATCTCTTTTTACGTAGTAGTTGTTGTAGTAAATGCCATAATGTGATCTTTGTTTGTTCAATTGGTTGGAACAATTTTCAGTTGCTACCAACTGTTGCGTTCTTGCAAGTATCTTCTATCCGGCACTTGGAATTCATTAATAAATGGTTTCCAAAAGCTCATATCTAAGCGGCCAGCCCTAGTTCTATCTCAGGCTTCTTCTTGAATATTTTTCAATGTACACACCCCTCGCCCTCGTGCTGGGGACCTGCCGGTGGAAGTCTCACCAAAAATTAATTTGCTAAGAAGTAGCTTGATTAGTGTCATTATGGTATTAGGGACTAATCACCTAGGATTTGAGATGCACTTCTCTTTTATATGGATCTCTTGGTCTGCTAATTGGGTTTAAGTATCTTGAGACTAGGTATTGAGGGACTTGAAATTAATAGTGACCCTGTTTCAATAAGACAATTTTTATAGTGATGTCTTCCTCAAAGTTGTGGTACCTGAAAGAGTGAGAAACAACGTACTTGACAATAAAATATGTTACTTACAATTTTTTTTTTTTTTCAAAAGAAAAGACAATAAAAATAAAATATTTGAACCAATAATCTTAAGTTGCTAATGACAGGGCACACGTACTTGACAATAAAATATGTGAGCCATAATCATTGAAGAGCTGTCCATGTGTGCAACTGACACATACCTCATCTTATTTAAGTATGAGTTTGGACACATGCCAATTGTTTATAATTTTAAAAGGTAATTTAACTTTACACTTCTGAATTACTACTTGATTTGAGAAAATTTTAAACTTCAAAACCTCTTAATTTGAACCCTTAAACTTTCAATTGCAATCAATTTAAATCCCTCCGTCAGATTTTAAATGTTAAAAGTGAGACAACGACGTTTATACCCCTAATTTTTTTTTATAAAATTTCAAATGTACCCTTAATTTCAAATTAATTTTTTTTTAAAAATATATATTATATATATATAAAAAAAATCACAAGGTGACCCACGGTTGGGCCACCTTGTGATTTTATTTTTTTTTCTTCAAAATTTGTTTTTTTCATTTTTAATAAAAATGAAATTGAAGGGTAATTTTGTCTTTTTAAGGGTTTTAACGGCAAATATTGACACAGGGGTGGTTGAATTGATTACAATTGAAAGTTCAGGGGTCCAAATTGATAGGTTTTGAAGTTTCGGGGAGTTTCTCAAATCGAATGATAATTCAGAGATTTAAAGTGAAGTTACCACTATTTTTAAAGTAATTGTAGTAATTTCTAGTACTACTCAATTAAAGAAATGTGTCATTTAGCTTCTTTTTTTCAAATAATCCCATTACAAAATAAGTCACTCCGTTAGTAATTGACATCAAAATAGATGAAAAGGTTGTGACATGCACCACATGTGACTATTTTTCTATTTAACTTCTAAAAATATACTAAAATTATTAAAACAAATAAAATGAAAAATAAACAACTAAAATAAATTAAATTGTTTTTTTTTTTAATCAAATCCCCTTTAAACCTCCCCCACCCATTTGAATTTTGGGTGGGGGCACCTAGCCTATAGCCGCCACCCTCATTTTCTCCAAGTTTTAATGAGAAAGAATGAATATTTCAGAATTTATTCTAGAAAAATATCATAATAAGTGGATTATTAGAAGGCAACGCCTCATATATATGTCCCTTAAGTATTTTGGATTTCTTCTAGAAGAATATGATAACCTCCCTCCTGAATTATTGGAAAGCACCCGAAATATAATAATATATATTTCTTTGTAAGCCCACAATGGGTTTTACAAATCGTTGGCTCACATTGATGTTCAAGCTGGAGATGTTTTCTGCTGGCCCACAAATTTGGGACGGGTGATGGGACCAGCTTCAATTTACTCATGCTTTTTTATCTGGTACAACTCTTGCACTCTATCATGGATCACCTCTTGGCCGTGGCTTTGGAAAATTTGTTCAGGTGATGGGCTTATACAATGATATACTTTCAGGGGGGTTTGACTCATACTTGAAAAGAGGAATTATGAGTCAAACCATGGAAGCCAGCAAGTGCATGAGAATGAAACCAAGGGGAACAGGCCTTTGGGAGGACCAGCCCCCTAAAGTATCCTTGGAAGAGAAACTCAACTAGCCATCTAAAGATCCTATAAAGTACTATTTTAGTTGTGATTGCTTAGAATATTTTTTTGAATTGTTGGAAATTTGATAAACATTTCTCCAGGCTTTCTTGAACAGAAAAAACATTAGTTAGGCAAGTGGTATTATGAAAAATAAGGACAGGAAAGGGGACATTTACTTGACCCTCCCGGAATGACTAGTTTCTGCGTACAAGTGTATATCAGACAGTGGGCTTTAAATATACAAAACATATTCTAGATGAAAAAAAAGAAAAAAGGTTTTTAAAATCAGTTACTCAAAGACATTTAATCCTAAAATAAAAAAATAAAAAAACAAAGGACCACCTCCCATCACATCTCCACCAACTCCTGCAGCTTATTTGTCGCCTACAACTTTGACAACTCAATTTTTTTTTTTTATATATATATATACAGAAAGAGAGAGAGAGAGAGAGAGTAATGCTACACAGGGGAGGGAAATGGGGAAGAGCATTAGCGAAGTTGGAGTGGAGGAGTTGGTGGGGGCAGGACTAACGACAGAGGAGGCACATGAATTCCAAAGGGTGCTTAAAGAAGCAGTTTCTGGAGCCAAAGAGTCTGACCCAAGAGAGGTGTGGCGCCAGCTGGTGGCTCGGAGGGTGCTAAAGCCACGGCACCCACATGGCCTGCACCAGCTGGTCTACCACTCGGTCTATGCTCATTGGGACGCGTCCACCAATGGCCCCCCTCCTTACTGGTTCCCTTCTCTGTATGATTTTTGCTCCTCTCCTTCTGTCTATATATCCTCCTCGTTCACTCTTCATTGAATTGTTCTTTTCGTTGTACTTTAGTCCCTATAGTTCAACATTCATTCTAGTTGTCCCTCTATTTATTTATTTTTTATATTGATCTGCTATTTGTAAGAGGTCTGCAATGGTAGTTCACATATGCTATATGGTATTAATATTTTGGATTTGGACTCTATAAACTGGTTTAGGTGATTCTTATAGAACACGCAAAAGTGTAATTAAAAAGGATTTAAAAAAAAGAAGAAGCAATAGATCATAAAGGTGAGTTATGTGAACTTTAGATGACTCTATTGATTTTGGTGGTGTTTGTGAGACAGCTAGAACATGTTATAAGAGTGAGATTGGCGTGTTAGTGCTACTTATTGGCTCCTAGTTATGAATAACTTGGTGGGTATGTATATAGAAAGGATCAATGATGCATGCAATCTTAGGTGGGACCATAGCTGATTTAGACTGCCCAAAAATTGTTAAGATTTGCTTTAGATTCAAAGGCAGAAGATGGTACTCTTCAAGTTATGAATGCATGAAACATTCTTGACCAATTCTTTAAGATGTCATAACTTCAGGTTTTGAGATTAGTCGAATTATGGAGATGTGAAATATAAGATATTTGTTAAACTGGGAGTACAAAGGAGAGTACCTTTCTACTATTTAATTGTGGGGTCTGAATAGAAGTCAATGAACTCGATTAATCAAATCTCCTTTTAATGATGCTGCTAAAAGTTGAGCTATTTACTAGTGTTTCTTTCCATGTCCTCTGGATCACTACCATAGGAACTTAGTAATGTTTATTCTTAGGTTAGCTGCAATTGGTGATAAATGTAAGCGGCATTAACTCGTGCTGCTGCTGTGGATTTTTGTCGCAGAAAATTACTAGTGTGTGTGGATTCCAATGATAGGTCATTTCGATTGTGTCTTGTAGTGACTCTGAGGTTGCAGTTATTTATCTATTCAAAGAGTAAATGTCCTGATTTCTACCTCTAACTGATCCTTGTTCTTTCTGTTTTCCAGATATCAGTCTAAACATACAAATTTGGGTCGTTTGATGGAAAAGTATGGTTCAAAACTACTGGGGACATCATACAAGGATCCTATTACAAGTTTTAGCCTCTTTCAGAAGTTCTCTGTTCAGCATCCTGAGGTAAATTATTCTTTTTGTCCCTACACTTCTAGGTACATGCCACGTTTGATGCAAATTAGTATTTCAAATTAGAGGAATTGGGATTTGATTTGAATTATGTATTTGCCAATGATTTTCAGGCTTACTGGTCCATTGTTCTAAAAGAGCTTTCAGTTTCATTCCGTGGTGCCCCAAATTGCATTTTAGATGCCACAGACAAATCGAAACATGGGGGAACATGGTTTCCCGGTTTAGTTTTGAATATTGCCGAATGTTGTTTGCTGCCTAGAAGTCATCCAAGGAAAGAGGATAGTAGTTTGGCTGTTGTGTGGAGGGATGAGGGTTGTGATGATTCCGATATTAATCGTATGACATTGAAAGAATTTCGAGAACAAGTAATGTATGCTCTCACACTTGATTATATTTATCCTCAATTGACTGTATCATACTATTATAAGGTGCAGTAGAAATAGGTGGTGTTTCAGTGATTTCTAAATAGAAATTATAACATAGTTCTGTATGCAATGGAATCTAATCCTGTTTATACATATATATATTGTTTTTGTTTGATTTTGGAGTCATAAAATGTTAGCCCTCAAGATCGAAATGCAACGAGTGAGTTAAAAAAAGTACACTTGGTTTTAATTCTTGAATTTTTCAACCTAAATATGTTCAAAAAGAGTGCAAGTCTGACATTACTTAATTCACATTTTATTGCAAGAAGATCGATACACATCATTACACTTCTCAATTAATTGTTAAATCTTTCATGACATACATGAGACCTTCAATCCAAATTGTATATGTCAGATGTAGTAATTAAGTAGGCATCATTTGCTCTAAGTGGCAGTACCGTAACCAATCAATCTGTCTTCAAAATAAGTGATGTTTCATTTATACCCCCAAACACCCCCCCCCCACCAAAAAAAAAAAAAAAGATCAGTTCAAAACTTGCTACTAAATTGAGAAATGTCATAGATCTTAGTAATTGCCAATGAGCTCTAGCTCAAATGATATTCCATCTTTTAATGAGAAAAGGGTTGTGGGCGAGAATTGTAGGTTCTAGACCCACCAAATGAATGTGTAAAAACAAAACAATAGTTTCTTAGTAATTTGTCGGTGCAAACTCCCCTTATCTTATAAATGGAATATTTCAAAATTGTCATCCTTCCTGCCAGCACAACAGCAAAATTGCTAATCAATACTTCCAAAAAAAAAAACTAATTATGCACATGTTACTAGCTCTCGTCATAGTTTTACTGGGACCTAATCAGTGTTAATGTGGTATAGAGGAGGAGTAGAGTTGTACTTAGGGGCATGCTTTGGGTTATTCTCGTTTTGGCAAACGAAGCATTGTTCCTATTAACTTCTATTTGTTGTAATGTGATTCACAGGTTGGTGGCAAATGCACTGGATGCAATATTTTTGAAGGGTGATGCAATTGCAATTGACATGCCAATGACGGTCAATGCAGTTATCATATATGTAGCAATTGTACTAGCAGGATGTGTTGTTGTATCAATAGCTGACAGCTTTGCAGCGAAGGAAATTGCTACTCGTTTGCGTGTGTCAAAAGCAAAGGGTATCTTCACTCAGGTGATCATTTACTTCCATAAATCATCTGTTGCATTAAAAATGTGGGATCACCTTGGGAAACAAGCTAAGTTGGCCTCATATGTTAAAATTGCCGATTGGCAAGTATATTTGTGTGTTAAATCGTGTTTTCTGTCTAGCAAACTCCATAAAAGAATAAGATGCTCAAAGGTGCAAAAATGGTGGTATGAACAATCAGTCTTTTGCATAGTTATTTACTTTTGAATAGAATGTGATCTACTAAAAGTGTCCACTTTGATAGTCAAAGTCACTGAGTTGGAAGACCCTTACTTTTATAACATTCAAATGAACATTGTTTTGTATGATTGAGCCATTTGATAATTAATTTGGCTCATCACTGCATATGCTTATACATGTGATGTTTCTATGCATATATAGTATTTTGGGTTGTTTCCATTTTTGTGTGTTGCCTAGATCATATATTGTATTAGTGTGAGCCCCAAGGGGTTGGCCCAAGTGTTGGAGGCCTTGGTCTTGAGGTATCATCCCTTCAAGGTCCAAGGTTCAACACCTCATGGGTGCAAACAATCCTTTGGGGCCACACCCCCTAGTGAAAAGCCAGCGATTTAACCAATTTTGTGTAGGGAAACTTCCTAGGGTGCGGTGCACAGGACCGGGGTTTACTTTGCAGAAGTGGGTCCGAAGGGCCCTGCCTTAGAAAGGTTCCCTGACATAAAAAAAAAAATATTGTATTAGTGTGAGTGCATTACAAAATTTTAATTTTCAAAATTTTTTGTCATTTCTTCTCCCCCAACCTCCCTATCCCCAAAAAATCTCTTTTTACATAGTTTTTGTAGTAAATGCCATAGTGTGATCTTTGTTAATTCTTGGTACGAACAATTTTCAGCTGTTTCCAGTTGTGTTCTTGCAAGTGTCTTCTATCTGGCATTTGGAGTTCATTAATAAATGGTTTCCAGAAGCTCATTTCTAAGTGGCCAGCCCTGGTTCTATCTCAGGCTTCTTCTTGAATATTTTTCAATGTACCCCCACGACCTGGTGGAAAGCTCACCAAAAATTAATTTGCCAACGTTTGTGATAAATTCGTGATAAATACCATCTTTAAGAGTTCTCCACATTTCATCTTGCTTCCTAATATTTATGGTAATTTTTAAATGTCAAGTTTCCTATTTATATTCTGTTAACCTGGCTCCTGTCTCAGTTTTGTTGTCCTTCCCCCAGCTATTAACTATAAGTAAGGTAGTGAAATTTTAAAGAAAGAAGAAGAGGTGTTCTTGACATGCCGTTAATCCTTGGAGAGTAGAGCCTTTTAGTAGTTTACTACCATTTATAGAATGTTGGACGAGGCTTGGACGAAATGTGAAAGAAAGTTGTTGAGCTTTAATATACTAGTCATGGAACTTCCCTGTGCTTTTCAAAATTGTTAAGGCAACTTGTACTTTGAGTTCTCTCCCTTGTGGGTTAGAACATGCTAAAAAAATGAAGTTGACAATTTGGCTTCAGTTGTCATGTGCTGGCTTCATGACTAAAGTAATACTTTCAATTTCGAACTAGTTTTGATATGTTTCAGTTTATATATATATTGCTTTGTTTTGAAGATTATTCTGTCTACAATTTTTATTCAGGATTTCATATTAAGAGGAGGTCGAAAGTTTCCTTTGTACAGGTAAAACTGCCATTCTATAGTAATTAAAGATGATGTGTCTTTCTTTTCCCGGGCAGGTGGTAGAATTAAAGGGACACCCTAGCTGTGCATTACAAAATGCTACTTTTTTTGCACAAAAACTTATGTCAAACTCCAATTTCCATTGCTTCTTGTAGGCACTTTGGGAAATTGCTTTACCACAAAGCACTTACCTAGGATGGAAACTATTACTTAGCATGTTAATTACTTTTTCTTTTCTGAAAATTATTTATCATGTCGATTGGAGTCTAGAGATGCTTATAGTACACATTTGGAATCATCATGTTTATTCTTCTTTCTCCTTGCAGTCGAGTTGTAGAAGCTGCTCCATTAAAAGCTATAGTTCTCCCTGTGATTGGGAATGAAGTAGGCATTCAGTTAAGAGAGCAAGATTTATCATGGAAAGTTTTTCTTTCTAGTGCCGATCGCCATCCAAGGTATGTGTACTACACTGGTGTGAGATTGGTTTAATGAAAATATAGTTCCATCTTTATATCATTAGGTAAAGCATGTCCAATGAATTAATTACAGTAATGGCATTCTCTTCTTGGCAGATCAAATAATTATACTCCAATCTATCAACCAGCAGAAGCTGTGACTAATATTCTCTTTTCATCTGGAACCACAGGTAGAAAAATTGCTCAAGCATATGTCTATTTCTTAGCTTGACTGTAAGATTCCTTATATCATAATCATCTTCTTTATTTGTTGGATTTCATCAGGAGAGCCAAAGGCTATTCCTTGGACACAACTTTCACCAATTCGATGTGCTGCTGATTCATGGGCTCACATTGATGTTCAAGTTGGAGATGTCTACTGCTACCCCACAAATTTGGGATGGGTGCTTGG
Source organism: Corylus avellana (assembly GCF_901000735.1). Lineage (NCBI taxonomy): Eukaryota > Viridiplantae > Streptophyta > Magnoliopsida > Fagales > Betulaceae > Corylus > Corylus avellana. The sequence continues at coordinate 600,295 of NC_081550.1, forward strand.
ACCCATTTTTCTCTACTCATGCTTTCTAAATGGTGCAACACTTGCACTCTATCATGGATCACCTCTTGGCCATAGCTTTGGAAAATTTGTTCAGGTGATTATGCATTAATATAATTTATGGGGCCTTTGACTTTAATTGAATTACTTGGAAAGAAAATTACGAGGCAAACCATGGGAGCCAGCTGGTGCACCAATGATAATTAAACCGTAGTTGTGAATGCTGAGAATTTTTATGAATTGTTGGTTAGTGGTGGAAATGAGATATATTTCCCACTGCTTTTTCTTGAAGAGAAAAACATTATTTAGATGAGTTGTAATATGAAAATTCAGGACAAAAAAGAGAGATTTACATTCTAATCCAGGAATAATAAACTTTTGTATACAAGTATATAGAAGCCAGCCAATAATAATAACTTGTTTTGCACTAAAAGTATTACCACCTTCCATCCAAATACCATCTTAATTTTTCTATTAATTTTGTTCAGGATGCAGGGGTGACTGTTTTGGGTACAGTTCCTAGCTTAGTAAAAACTTGGAAGAGTACAGAGTGTATGAAAGGCCTAGATTGGACAAGGATAAAGTAATATCTCTTTGCACTTTAGAGAAACTATATTTGCATATAACTCAGAGAAATAGAACTTAGAAATGGATATGTGCAGATCATTTGCATCCACTGGGGAGGCATCCAACGTTGACGATGACCTTTGGCTTTCTTCAAGAGCTTATTACAATCCCATTATCGAATGTTGTGGCGGCACAGAACTTGCATCATGTTACCTCCTAGGAAGTCCACTACAGCCGCAAGTTTTTGGCGCTTTTAGCACTGCCTCGATGACAACTGGCCTTGTCATCCTTGATGAACATGGGATACCTTATGTGAGAATATTTTCTGGATGGTTTGTAGTTGAGGTTCAACATGTATATATATATATATATATATATATATATATATATATATATATATATATATATTGCTACTATTGCAATTACCAACCTGTCACTAGATCAGGTCACCTCGGTACCTGGTTGTACTCTGTTATTGCACTTACAGATGATGGGTAATTTCTGAGAAATTTCAACAATTCTGGTGATAATAAAAATGGACTTGGAGGAGCCAAGCCAAATGACTCAAAGAGTATATTTTATATGGATATATCTGACCTCTTTGATCTGTCTGACAGCTTGATGATCAAGCTTGTGTTGGGGAAGTGGGTCTCTTCCCCATATACATGGGAGCAAGTGATAGATTGCTTAATGCTGATCATGAAAAAGTTTACTTCAAGGGAATGCCAATGTACAAAGGAATGGTATGCTTGTACCTGCCTATCGTAGAATACTTGCATTCTCACTTCTTTCTATGCATAATTGTACTGTCATTTATGATGTATTAGATAAAGACAATAGAACAAGATACCCATTTGAGAATTTTAGTTGTTTCTTCCCCAGTAAGTGGCATGATTAGTGTCATTACGGTATTAGGGACTAATCACCTAGGGTATAAGATGCAGTTCCCTTTTATATGGATCTCTTGGTCTGCTGACTGGGTTTAAGTATCTTGAGACTGGATCCATAAGTTATGGGTCCTGAGGGACTTGAAATTAATAGTGACCCTGTTTCTTTAGATTTGGTGATTGTGAACTTTAGTTTTTTTAGATACCAAGTGTTTTTGTCTCACCCATAAGATAGGCAATTTTTGAACATGCATTGATGTTGCTATCAATCTTGAAGTTTGTATCTCAGAATGTGTATTGTTTTATATGTCTTACACATAACGTGATTGAAGGTTGTCTTGTATCCTTTTATAACTTGATATATGCATTGGCAGCAACTCCGGAGACATGGAGACATCATTAAAAGAACTGTTGGAGGATTTTTGATTGTACAGGGTAGGGCTGATGACACCATGAACCTTGGAGGAATTAAGGTACCACATTCACCAATGCTCTCATATTTTGATTTGATCATTTGATAATGACTCTGCTGTATGTTATGGACTAACTGGTGGAAGAGAGAGAAGTTGTAAACATTTTATCAAACATAGGTTGCATTATTTTAACTGTAAAGGAAGGCTTGACTTCTGAATCTTGCCTAATCAGCTCTTGATATGTAACACAATTATACATGAATTAACTTCAAGGGACAGAATATCAATTTTCTCTAACTTGGACTAATTTTTGAAATATTGACAACTTTAAATATCTCTTGATACACAGACAAGTTCCATTGAAATTGAGCGCGTGTGTGACCGAGCTGATGAAAGCATCTTGGAGACTGCTGCAATTAGTGTTACACCAGTAAATGGTGGTCCTGAGCAGTTGGTTATATTTGTAGTATTAAAGAAAGGTTTCAATACTGAACCAGACAAGCTGAAGAGTATATTCTCAAGGGTCATTCAAAGCAATCTCAACCCTTTGTTTAAGGTTTGACTCTCTGGCTATTCTACTCATTTCCCTTAAAGTTAATGTTCCATGGTGGTTTCCACAAATTGGCCTATAGGTTATGTTAGAATTATTTTCCCTCAAAAACTAATTTTATGAATTTATTATTTAATAATAAATGTTATTTTCAAATACATTATTACTGTGGGTGATTAAATGTGACATGTGACGTCTTGCATACATTTTGTTTATGTTAAAATCCATGATCTTGTGGTGTTGTGATTCAATTAAACAAATTGTTCATGTTTTATAATTCCGCAAATTGTCAGTGTTTTTTTTTTTTTTTTTTTTGGCAGACTATCAAGTTATTGATCAAATTTTTCCAATTCTTTAAATGATTAACAGGTGAACAGTGTTAAGATTGTTCCAGAGTTCCCCAGAACAGCTTCTAATAAGTTGTTGAGAAGGGTTTTGAGGGACCAAATAAAGATGTCAGTTCGGAGCAGAATTTAGCAGCACATCATTGTTGGTATGTCAAATCTCAATGATACATTCATGCGAGGTACCTTCTTAGATGCTTGAATTACGGGCCTATGTACATGGAATAAGAAAGAAATGGTTGAGATTCATGAAACATGTAGCCCTGTAATTAAGATGAAAATACAATGAACTCACTTTCATAGAGTTGCAGGTTGTGGATTGCAAGTGGTTTGCAATAAAGCCTTTTGGTATCTTAGTTATTTGTATTTTTATCATAGAAGTAACATTAATTTTAAGGATGTGTGAGCATATCTCTATAAGGATATGCATGTGATGCTGTCCAGCAACTTAAAAGGATGTGGGACAGGAAGCTGTGGTTGAATTTAAGTACACAAACAATCGTGGTTTTATACGGCCCAGAAAATAAAAACGTGATCCCATATAAATTTAGTCTAAATTTTATACTAGAATTGATGATATTTGTTGATTGTTAAAAGAACAATTGAAAATAAAACATCAGTTCAATATTCAAACTTACATGAATTATCAAATATTTTTGAATTGTGCCAATGATCGGTAAGTACCAAAAGAACGACAATTGTCTACCAACTTGTTTATCGAGTTGTTGTACTTGTGCATACTCTTTCCGTTTATACATTTTTAATCATGAATATTGTCAAAACTAGGCCTTGTAACAAAATTATATATGAGTTTCTAACTAATTATTTGATGTACATCAAAAGAAAAATTGTTGCGAAATTTAGTACAAATTAATCATATATGATTTTCAAGATCTAAAGGGACAGCATATTCCATTTTGATAGGTTAAGAATTTCAAGAAAGAGAGAGAGAGAGGGCCAACCATAATTGCAATTTTCTTCTTCTACTTATTTCTGAAAGAGGAAGGGGCGCTCCTAGTAGGTGTACCTTTTCACTCCACGCATCAACGTGTAAAGTAATGTCTTTGTGGAGTATGATACAAACTTTGAGTATAACTTATCATTCAAAACCAGCTTGTAAAGGGAGGGTGTCCGAGAGCTTATATACATATGGTTACGATTGTACTTGAGCCGTCCTCAAGGGGTAGCTCAATTGGTCGGGGACCATGCATCGTGAACTAGAGGTCACTAGTTCGAATCTCCCTCCCCTTCCCTTGTGCATACATGTAAAAAAAAAAAAAAAAGTATTTGAATCATGTGGGCCACTTAAGAACTTAACATACTATCATACTCTGCATCCAGCATCCACGATAATCTATTCTATAAATATTGATTCAATGGTAGTCATTTTTTTTTCGAGCCATACTCGACGTAGTGACTCTGATACCAAATAATACAAACTTTGAGTACAACTTATAAGTTATGTCCAAAATCCGGTTGGAGAGGATGTTTAAAAACTTATATACATGATTATACTTGACCCATATTGCACCGTTAACATTGTAACAAACTCTCTCCTTATTTAGCCTTTCCTCTCCCACAACGATCATGTTCTCACTTGGCTTCTTGCCTATGCGAATGGTTCACACCTATAGTTAACATGTCGTTAGTTTAAGTTAAACGGAAATATTAAATTTAATTATTAAATTAATATTTTAAATATACATGATTATACTTAACCCATATTGGAAAGTTAACATCGTAACAAACTGTCTCTCCTTATTTAGCCTTTCCTCTTCCTCAAGTTTCAACAATCATGTTCTCACTTGGCTTCTTGCCTATGCGAATGGTTCACTTATAGTTAACATTTTGTTATGATTTTCAATAGTTCAAGTTAATAAGAAATATTAAATTTAATTATTTAATTAATATTTTAAGTCAAGAGTTTAGAAAGAAACATGGAATTATATTCCACCACCTGTTTTCGCTCCAATAAGCAATAAATAAATGAAGAAATAAAAACGTAAGGCAATTTTTACAGTGATCGTTTTCTTCAAAGTTGTGGGAAAAGTATTCAGGTGATCCTTCCTTTACTTGAAAGAGTGAGAAACAGTGTACTTGACAATAAAATATATGAACCATAATCATTGAAGAGCTGTTCATGTGTGCAACTGACAGGCCACACGTCTCTCATCTTGTTTAAGTAGGAGGTTGGACACATGCCCATTGCTTATAATTTTAAAGTAATTGTAGTAATTTCTAGTATTACTCAATTAAAGAAATGTGCCATTTCAAAAAAAAATTAAAGAAATGTGCCATTTGGCTTATTTTCAAATAACCTCATTATAAAATAAGTTACCCCGTTAGTAATTACCGTCAAAATAGATGAAAAAGTAGTGACGTGTGCCACATGACTATTTTTGTATTTAACTTATCAAAATACACTAAAATTATTAAAACAAATAAAATAGAAAATAAACAACTAAAATAAATTAAAAAATCCCCTTTAAACCTCCCCCACCCATTTTAATTTTGGGTGAGCGCACCACACCAATAGCAGCCACCCTCTTTTTCTCTAAGTTTTAATGAGAAAGAATGAATATTTCAGAATTTATTCTAGAAAAATATCATAATAAGTGGATTATTAGAAGGCAACGCCTCATATACATGTGACATGCCCCTTAGCCCGAGTACTGATTCAGAGCACGCCTTGAAGCACGACAGGCTAATTTTTTTATTTTATTTTTTTAAAAAAAAAATTAAAATAATAAAATAATAATAAATTTTTTTTTTATGCCAAGCGTGCATCACTGTTAATGCACGCCGGGCGTTGTCTTTAGCATCACCCTGCCCGTTAAGTATTTTGGATTTCTTCTAGAAGAATATGATAACCTCCCTCCTGAATTATTGGAAAGCGACCCCAAATATAATAATATATATATATATATATATATAGTGAGATTTGTTTGTCAGTCAACTGTGAAAGTGAAGCCACGATTGGTATGAGAAACTTCGGGACCAATATTTGTAATTGACGAGGAGGTGGATGGATTTGATGAGCAAAAGAAACGTGGAAGGTTGTTTCAAAACAAGTTGGTCACGTGTCCCAACCTCCCATCACATTTCGCACCTACTCGTACACCTTGCGTACTATTTATTACAACGAAGTTGTTCAGATGTCAGAGAGTGGCAGAAATGGCGAAGAAGAGGATTGGCGAAGTTGGAGTGGAGGACTTGGTGAAGGCAGGGCTAAAGACAGAGGAGGCCCATGAATTCCAAAAGGTGCTCAAAGAAGCAGTTTCTGGAGCCAAAGAGTCTGACCCAAGAGAGGTGTGGCGCGAGCTGGTGGCCCGGAGGGTGCTCGAGCCATGGCATCCACATGGCCTGCACCAGCTGGTCTACCACTCGGTCTATTCTCATTGGGACGCGCGCACCAATGGTCCCCCTCCTTACTGGTTCCCTGCTCTGTATGCTTTTTTGCTCCTCTCCCGTTGTATTTTAGTCCCTGTACTTCAGCATTCATTCTAGCTAGCTGGTCCCTTTATTTTTGTTTCTTATTAGGAGGTTTGCAAATTGCAGTGGTAGTTTTGCCACGTCACGATTGAGGCCCATCATTTATTATCAGCCATTTCATGCACATGAATTCCATTCCATCTAATGGTTAAGATTTGCTTTAGAGTCAAAGGCAGCAGATGGTACTTTTCGAGCTATGAAGAACGCATGAAAACTTCTTGATCAATTCCTCAAGATGTAATAGCTTCAGGTTTTGAGATTAGTGGAATTATGGAGATATGAGATAATATGAAATTGGTTAGATTGGGAGTACAAAGGACTTAGAAGAGTACCATTCTACTAATTAATTGTGGGGTCAGAATATCTCCTTTCAAGGATGCTCTTAAAAAATTGAGCTTCTTTCCTGGTGTTTCTTTCCATGTCCTCTGGATTAGTACTATATGCTAGAATAATATAGGATTTTTATATTGGGTTTATATTTGTCTTATTAGATTATTTTTTATTTATGTGGGATTGTAATTGAATTCTAGTGATTTGAATACTTTATTTGTATCCTCTCTATCTACCACATTTTTCCTATAAATAGGAACCATTTGTATCGTAAACATCCTAAAGAAATAAGAGTAAAATATAGCATTGTCAGGATACAAAGATTATAACTCTAAGATCAAAATTTCAAAACTACCAAGAACCAAAGGATAGTTAAAACTCACCACCCAAAGGAAATCTGCCTTAGGGATACATAGTTGTAGTGATCACCACTCAAGGAAAATTTTGCACCATTCAATAGAAAAATAGCCTCGAAATATTTTTCTATTGAAAACTCGTCTTCAAACAAATAACACTGAGCATGCCTTTATATAGGCCAAGTTTCTAGTGCTCTCCTAACAAAATGTTTGGAGAGAAAGCAAAAAAGATAGTACTCCAAATATAATCCTTAAAACTTAATTGCCTTTCATTAACACCCGTGTCAGTTGATTTCAATGATAGGTCAGTTTGATTGTGTGTTGTAATGACTCTGAGATCGTTGCTGTTGTTTTATCTATTCAAAGAGACTGATTTCTACCTCTAACTGATTCTTGTTCTCTCTGTTTTTCAGATATCACTCTAAACAGACAAACGTGGGTCGTTTGATGGAAAAGTATGGTTCAAAACTACTGGGGACATCATACAAGGATCCTATTACAAGTTTTAGCCTCTTTCAGAAGTTCTCTGTTCAGCATCCTGAGGTAAAATATGCTTTTTGGCCCTATACTACTAGGTACATGCCAAGTTCGATGCAAAATAGTATTTCATGCTAGAGGAAGAAGTTGAGGTTTGATTCCAATTATGTATATGTCAATGATTTGCAGGCTTACTGGTCAATTGTTCTAAACGAGCTTGCAGTTTCATTCCATGATGCCCCAAAATGCATTTTAGATACCACTGACGAATCGAAACATGGAGGAACATGGCTTCCTGGTTCAGTTTTGAATATTGCTGAATGTTGTTTGCTGCCTAGAAGTCATCCAAGGAAAGAGGATAGTAGTTTGGCTGTTGTGTGGAGAGATGAGGGCTGTGATGATTCCAATATTAGTCACATGACGTTGAAAGAATTTCGAGAACAAGTAATGTATGCTCTCACTTAATCCTATTTATCCCTGACTGTATTATGCTATTAATTATTAAAAGATTCAACAGAATTATTTCTCTCTCTCTCTCTCTCTCTCTCTCTCTCTCTGGGTCAATGCCAATGGATATGGAACATAATTATTTTCCAATATGCTCTGAGGGAGTCTAATGTTGTATTTTTATTATTGTTTTTGTCGTCTGTCAACAAAAAGTAGCCCTCAAGATCAAAATTTAAGGACCGAGTTATAAAGTAGGCATGGCTCTAATTGCAGTTAAATCATAGGTGCAAAGCCCTTATATCTTGTAAATGGAAATATTTTATAATTTGCATTCTTTGAGTGAGTACACAGCACAAAAGTTCTACACTTTGGACCAGTAACTATTGCATAATTAGTTGTTTTCTTTGTTTTTGGAAGTATTGATTGGCAATCTTGTAGGTGGTGGCTCTCTTCATAGTTTTACTTGAACCTAACCAGATAGTAAAAACAAGGAAGGAGTAGGGTTGTACTTAGGATTGTATTTAGGAGCATGCTTTGAGTTGTTCTCATTTTGGCAAAACACGAGCATCATTCCTATCGGTTTCTGTTCTCCTAATGTATAGATTGTTCTTCATTCCTCTCATCACCTTTGCTAGATCATATCTTAAGGTCCCCCACCAGCTCCTTTATCGCTTTTATTTTTGGCTTTGTTAATATGTTTACAATCTGAATCTCAGGTTGGTGGCGAGTGCACTGGATGCAATATTTTCAAAGGGTGATGCAATTGCAATTGACATGCCAATGACAGTCAATGCAGTTATCATATATTTGGCAATTATCCTAGCAGGATGTGTTGTTGTATCAATAGCTGATAGCTTTGCAGCGAAGGAAATTGCAACTCGTTTGCGTGTGTCAAAAGCAAAGGGCATCTTCACTCAGGTGATCATTCACTTCCATAAATCACCTGTTACATTAAAAATGTGTGTTTGCCTTAGGAAATGAATCAAGTTGGCCCCATGTTTTGCTCCCCCTTTCCCCCAACCAAAAGAACTAAAAGAAGGTGATTCTTTTATGCTGACTGCTGAGGATATGCAAAGTGATAATAAGTGTGCTAAAATCACCAATCGGCATGAATATTTTGGTGTGTTAAACTGTGTTCTCTGTTTAGTGAACCCCATAAATGAGTAAGATGCTCAAAGCCCAAAGGTGCAAAAATGTTGGTCTGACCATTCTGTATTTTGGATAGTTATTTGATTTTAATTCGATAGGTGATCTACTAAAACATATTTCCAAGATCATATCATATTAGCATGAGTGGATTACCAAATTTACTTTTCAAAAAAAATTTAATCATTTTTTCTCTTCCCCAATTCTCTGTCTACCCTGTCATTATAGTAGAAAATCTCATACTGTGTTTAATTAAGTTACTAGTATTTATACTTGATGTGTAGTTAATTCTTGGAGAGGCTTATATTAAGTTACTACTATTTATAATATGTTGGACAAGGCCTGGACAAAGGGTGAAAGAAAGTTATGTCGTGTTAATCATGGAACTTCCCTCTACTTTGAGTTCTCTTTCTTGTGGTTTTGGGCTTGTACAAACCCAAAAATGATGTTAAGACAATTTGGCTTCAGTTATCAAGTGCTTAGCTTCATGACTAAAGTAATATTTTCAATTTCGAACTAATTTTGATATGTTTCAGTTTACATCTTTAATATTTATTGTGCTTTGTGTTGAAAATTATTTTGTCTTCTATTTGAATTCAGGATTTCATATTAAGAGGAGGAAGAAAGTTTCCTTTGTACAGGTAAAGACTGCCATTCCCTAGTAATGATAGAATTAAAGTGTCAAACCATGCTTGTGAATGCTGAACTCACCCTAGGCATTAAAAAATGCTACTTTTTGGGGCAAAAAACAAATGCCAAACACCTAATTCCATCAAAAAAGTTCTGTGCCACGAAGCACTTACCAGGATGAGAACTATTCCTGAGCATTTAATTACTTTTTCTTTTCTGAATATTATTACCGTGTCAATTGAAGTCTAGATATGCTTATAGTACACCTTTTGACATCATCATGGCTATTCTTCTTTCTCCTTGCAGTCGAGTTGTAGAAGCTGCTCCATTAAAAGCTATAGTTCTCCCTGTGATTGGGAATGAAGTAGGCATTCAGTTAAGAGAACAAGATTTATCATGGAAAGTTTTTCTTTCTAGCGCCAATCGCCATCCAAGGTGTGTATAACATTGATGTGAAATTGGTCCAAAAAAACACTTGCTAATGAAAATAATTTTCCATCTTTATATCATTATGTAAAGCATGTCCAACGAATTAATTACAGTAATGGCATTCTCTTCTTGGCAGATCAAATAATTATACTCCAATCTATCAACCAGTAGAAGCTGTGACTAATATTCTCTTTTCATCTGGAACCACAGGTAGAAAAATTGCTCAGGCATAATTCTATTTCTTAGCTTGACTGTAAGATTCCTTATATCATAATCATCCATATTTGTTGGATTTCATCAGGAGAACCAAAAGCTATTCCATGGACACAACTTTCACCAATTCGAGGTGCTGCTGATTCGTGGGCTCACATTGATGTTCAAGCTGGAGATGTTTTCTGCTGGCCCACAAATTTGGGATGGGTGATGGGACCAGCTTCAATTTACTCATGCTTTCTATCTGGTGCAACTCTTGCACTCTATCATGGATCACCTCTTGGCCGTGGCTTTGGAAAATTTGTTCAGGTGATAGGCTTATACAATGATATACTTTCAGGGTCTTTTAGTTTACTTAAATCACTTGAAAAGAAGAATTATGAGTCAAACCATGGAAGCCAGCAAGTGTATGAGAATGAAACCAATGGGAATAGGCCTTTGGGAGGACCAGCCCCCTAATTCTTAATCCATCATATGCTTAGAAGAGAAGCTCAACTAGCCATCTAAAGATCCTATAAAGTACTATTTTAGTTGTGATTGCTTATAATTTTTTTTGAATTGTTGGAAATTTGATAAACATTTCTCCAGGCTTTCTTGAACAGAAAAAACATTAGTTAGGCAAGTGGTATTATGAAAAATAAGGACAGAAAAAGGGACATTTACTTGACCCTCCTGGATAAACTAGCTTCTGTGTACAAGTGTATAAAAATCAGACAGTAGTAGTAATATGATTTGCAATTAGCACGCTCTGTCCAAATATCACCTTAATGTCTATATTACTTTTGTTCAGGATGCAGGAGTGACTATTTTGGGTACAGTTCCAAGCTTAGTAAAAGCTTGGAGGAGTACACAGTGTTTGAAAGGCCTAGATTGGACGAGGATAAAGTAAAATTTCTTTGCACTTTAGAGAAACTATCTTTGCATATTAGTACAAGAAAAAGAACTTAGAAATTGATATGCGCAGATCATTTGCATCCACTGGGGAAGTGTCCAACATTGACGATGACCTTTGGCTTTCTTCAAGAGCTTACTACAAACCTATTATCGAATGCTGTGGCGGTACAGAACTCGCATCATGTTATATTCAAGGAAGTCCACTGCAGCCGCAAGTATTTGGAGCCTTTAGCACAGCATCGCTGACAACAGGCTTTGTCATCCTAGATGAACATGGAATACCATATGTAAGAACATTTTCTGGATGGGTTGACTCCGTGGTTCATTTTCTTTTGATAGTGTTGCAATCACCAGTCAGTCACTAGATCATATCACCCTTTTTGACCTGTATGACAGCCCGATGATCAAGCTTGTGTTGGCGAAGTGGGCCTCTTCCCTGTATACATGGGAGCAACTGATAGATTGCTTAATGCTGATCATGAGAAAGTTTACTTCGAAGGAATGCCAATGTACAGAGGAATGGTATGTTTAACTTGCCTATTTTAGAATACTTGCATACGTCTTTGTATGCTTAATTGTAATATCATATAAGATATATAAGATAATAATATTAGTTGTTTCTTCCCCAAAAAGCAGTACCATTAGTTCCATTACCCTATTGGGGACTAATCACCCAGACTATAAGATGCAGTTCCCTTTTATATGGATCTCTTGATCTGCTAACTGGGTTATAAGTATCTTGAGACAGGGTGCATGTGTTTAGGTTCTAAGAGACTCGAAATTAATTGTCTCCCATTCTCTAGATAGCATATGTAGAAGCATAATATATTCTGCTTGGTGAGTTATGTGATTGAAGGTGGCCTTGCATCCTATTATAACTTGATACATGCATTGACAGCGTCTCAGGAGACATGGGGATATCATTAAGAGAACTGTTGGAGGCTATTTGATTGTACAGGGCAGGGCTGATGACACCATGAACCTTGGAGGCATTAAGGTACCGTGTTCACCAATCCTCTCATTTTTTATTTGATCTTTCGACAATGACCCTGGGCCTAATTGGTGGAAGACAAAGAAGGACTAAACGTTTTATCAAACACATGGGTTGCATTAAGTCAACTGGAAAGGAAGCCTTGACATTTGAATCTTGCCAAAGAAGTTCTTGATATGTAGTACATGTCATACTTGAATTAGCTTCAACTAACTGAATCATCACCTTTTTTAAAAAATTGGTATTTTTTTGGACTAATTTTTGAAATATTGAGAAACTTCGACTATTTCTTGATATGCAGATAAGTTCCATTGAAATTGAGCGGGTGTGTGACTGTGCTGATGAAAGCATCTCGGAGACTGCTGCAGTCAGTGTTGCACCAGTATATGGTGGTCCAGAACAGTTGGTTATATTTGTAGTATTAAAGAAGGGGTTTAATGCTAAACCAGATGAGTTGAAGAGTATATTCTCTAGAGCCATTCATAGAAACCTCAACCCTTTGTTTAAGGTTTGACTCTTATGCTATCTCTTCCTTTCCCTTACACTTAATGTTACTGTCACCTGATCATTCTTTGAGGTTAAATTCATACTTCAAATTTAAAAGTCATCTTTGGACTTTGATGATTCAAATAATGTTGAAAGAAAATTTAAAATGGTTTCACCACTCATTTCAAAAGATATGCAGAAGAGATAGAACTGATTTCAATTCTATGGTGGTTTCCCCAAATCAGCCTTTATTATTTCTTAACTTATTGATCTAATTTCTCCAACTCATTTAACTGATTAACAGGTAAACAATGTTAAGATTGTTCCAGAGTTTCCCAGAACGGCTTCTAACAAGTTACTGAGAAGGGTTCTTAGAGACCAAATGAAGCAAGAGATTCCAATATGGAGTAGAATTTAGCGGCGAAATTGTCATTGGAGCATCAAATCTCAACAATCCATTCATTTGAGGTTCCTTTTGAGATTCTTGAACTGAAGTATAATAAACATGAAACATGTAGTAATTGTAAATCCTTGATTGCTATTTTTTTTGTTGTTACTAAATCAGGAGTCTTTACGATGATAATATAACGTTAGGGTCATATAATTGCAGATTGTGAGTTGTAACTGGCTTCAATATATCCTATTGGCAAATGAAGTAACTTGCTGACAATATGGAGTGAACTAAATATCTTTATTTTACCACAAGTAACACAATTAAACAATTACAATATTACTGTCTTGTGAAACAATAGACTTGGCCTGCATCCGATGCTATTTCACAATCTCATGGCTTGAAGCTTGGTTCTTGCTTATCACCTATTGTTTTACCCCTCAGAGGATGCTGTTGGTAGCTCCTCATTTAATAACATATTGATGGTTTCATTGGCAATGCTGATTTCTATTTAGTAGAAAAATTTTGAATTAGATATGGAGTCACGGCATTCAAGACATATCAGGTAGTAATCATTGTTTCTTGTATGAAGAGTTTAAATCAGTTTTGCTGGATTGAGGTGTAAAATCACCGACACTTATGACTTATCCCAATAAAGTGTAGAGTTACGGTTCAAAATAAGGACTTCAGTATGTTAAATCACAAGTATTTCAAAAGTTTAAGCTAATAAGAAATGGTAAATTTAATCAATACTTCAACATGAGATAAAAAGAAACTTGTAGTAATTACAAGCAATATATTCTTTAAGCGAGAGAGATTTGGGACAAATGGGGTAGAAGTAAATTAGGGAACCTCTCACCTAGAGTGGTGGTCTAGTGGTAAATGGATCAAGTTTCAGGGTTGACGGCGTGACATTTCTTGTTCCCTTGATGGTCCTACTCATGAGCTGGAGCTACTAATCCTTGACGGGGTTGAAGTTAAGTTATGGTTCAACCAGCTTGAGGACGCACCTACGAGTCCCTCACTTTGGCAGGCCTACCTAGACTCTTTTAATCATTGGTTCTTCAACGGATAGGTAGTTATTATGGTCATGCCTGAGTAGGGTTACCATAACCGGTCTCCCCTCTCCTACCCTTAGGCTTGTGCAGGGATTCCAATGATTCAGTTTTAAAAGAAAACCATTATAATTAGTACATAGAAACAGTGCACATTTATTCGAAATACAAACATACAAACATTGTATCAAGGTCCATGTACCTTAAAAAAGAAGAATCCTGAACGATCTTATTATTCCTTTCAAACTCGGTTATTTTTCATCACTTCATTTTAATTGAAACAGGTCAACCTCGTTTAAAAACATCATATTTTTGCAAATTCAACTGTGTTCTTCCCATCATGAGCCTTGCTGAAAAAATGCTTGACATAATCTGAATACAGAACTTGCTTATATGCTGCTTCCTCCCCTCCCTCGAGAACTTCAGGGAAAGGACCAATCATGTCACATGGCCTGGGGTTCACGAAAATGGGAACTGAAATCCTGTTCTTGCTTCCATTGGCAACCACACGATGCTCAATGCTCTTGTATCGACCGTTGCTCATTATCTGCAGTGCATCACCGACATTGATGACAAGGGAGCCACTTACAGGTGGAACATGGATCCACCTATCGTTGTCTCCTTTCACATAAAGTCCGCCAATGTCGTCTTGAAGGAGGATAGTGAGGGTTGAGACATCAGAATGACGTCCTACTCCTACTGTGAGCTCAGGGTTAGGACAAGTGGGATAGTAGTTAAGGTTAATCCTCTTTGAACCCATTAACACTGATTCTTTCATTTCATCAATTTCTTTCACATTTAATCTCTTCATTAGGGCCTCTAATAGCCGTTTGATAACAGCTTCAGAACTTTTCATGTACTCAAGCACTTGATCCCTGAAAGCAAACAATAATTAGCCCACTGCAACTATATACATGCATAAATACAATTAACCTAACAAAATATACATGTATGCATCTAGTACCATATAATAAACTCCCTTGGGTAACCTAACAAAATATAAATGTAATTGTTGATACCGTACATAACAATGATGAACAGTATTAAATCGAAAATAGAGAGATTAAGATAGAGTAGAGACACAGATTTACGTGGTTCGGCAATGTGCCTACGTTCACAGAGAGGCGACTGTATTTTGCTATTGATGATTTAGGATCACATCATAACATATATATAAGAAATACCCTAAACTCGCTCCGTGAACGTCGCTATTGCAATGTTCACTCCGCTCCCGTCTACTTGGCCTTCCACTAGTGTTAATATGAGCCATTAGTTCCAACAGTACTCGTGTGTGCATAGACGTGTTTAGATATGCATATATCTATGTTATGTATTTGATGTATAAACAAAATGTGCAAAGTTATATATAAACTCTGTTACCGGCACACAGGAGGCCACAATGCAGAGGCCTCATCCTCTGAAACATAGAAGAGGCTCAGGTAATCTTTCCATTCAAGAGCCTTCTCTGCTTCAGGAGTAAAGCTTGTGCCAAACCGCACATTGTTGGAAGGCGAATTCTCTTTTAAGAACTTCCTCTTCTCCTCAGCCGGCAACCCAAAGAACCTATGTGTTGCCTCCTTCACACTCTCGAGCACTTCAATGGGCACTCCATGGTTAGTAATCTGAAAGAAACCCCACTTCACTGCTGCATTGCAGATTGATTCTGCCACATTTGGGTCGTCCTCCCAGCTTGACATGTCGATGATGGGTATCGACTCTTGGGGCATGATTTGGCTCATACTCATCCTTTCTTCTAGGGGTTGGATATACTCCTTGGGAAGGCTTTTGAGACCCATTTCGGAGAGACCCTTTACTCCATTGCCTTTGCTTATGATAAAGTCAGTGATTTCTGAGGAGTTGGTGATTGGTGCAGCAATTGTTGGAGCCATTTTGTATGGCTTGAAAAGAGAAGGTGGGAGATGTTTGGTGGTGCAATTAATTTGTATGGCGTCAATAGCTATATTTATAAAGCACTCTCTGACTTGTCTTATGTGCTTCACCAACTCACATGGCAATCTACTGGCCTGGTACTAATCTTTGCTCTGGCACTGATCAAAGCTATTAATGCTCATATGGATTCAACAACATGCGTTTTTCATTATTTTTTGTTGAATAAATTGTTTTTTACTCTTTTAGCTAGAGAGTTTTCTCCATATATCATGGCCTATTTGAAGAAATTAAAAATGTTTGGTTGCTCGCTTCATGCTTCTTATACTCTTCATATTTGGAGAGATCACGTCATCAGCTAATTATAAAAATAAAATAAATTTTTTTTTTTAAAAAAAAAAGCCCAAAATGTATAAGCCACCAACCCAGTGGGGTACACCGCTGTTGCTCATGCTTTTTCGGCCCTACTTGTTCGGATAAGCATCAGAACAGCTTACGCCCAACTATTTGAACGGTTCAAGCATCTTTGTGAGTAGGGACACTAATTCGATAGTAGTTCTTTCTTTTTTTACTGTTCTATTTATATGTACTATCAAATATTTTAATTCAGCCTATAAGCTATTCATTCGGTGACTCAATCATAGAATTGTTTGTAAAGAGAGAATATCTTATAATTTTTGGAATTGAGAATATCTAGTTAATGAGATCTTAAGGCTATAAATAAGACATCTGTTTATTAACAAAATAATATATATATATATATATAAACTAAAGGGTGGCCGGCCAACCCCAAGGGCCGGTCTGGGGTAGCCGGAGCCACCCTATGGCCCTTGGGGGTGGATCGGCCACCCCCAAGGGCCAAATCATTCTTTTTTTTTTTTTGATTTGCCGTTGCGCCCATCCACTTCAATCGCCACACCCCCAAATTACGACCGCGCCATAGCCACATCCCATTGTTCTCAAAATACGGCCACCCCCAAGGACCAAATTATTTTTTTTATTTTTATTTTTGATTTGGCCTTGCCAAGGGCCATAAGGGTAGCTTCGGCCACTCCTTAATTTTGTTTAATTTTTTTTATTATTATTTTTAAAATATATATATTATTTAATTATTTTTTTATTAATGGGACATGTGTCCCATTTATGGCCTTAGAATCTATCTAAAGAGATCTTGACCATTAACTGAATATTCTTTAGTCTATTTTGGACTAGAGAAGATCCTGTTCCATAATTTATATACATATAATTAAGATTATGTTTAAATTATATAGTGCACTTAAAATCATAACATTACTCATTTAAGTTGATCATTTACACTAGTATTCATCTTATATCATTATTATCTTGTGTGACTTGTGTCATCTCTTTGTCGGTCACCATTAGATATTTGTGTTATTTAATTATATACTATTAGTCACGTATCAACGTCCCTCTATCTATTTCACCTCCGCCACACAACATGCGCACAACAAAAATAAATAGCAATAAGTAGAGGATGACTTTATTATTGAACACTTAAAACACGAACGAGCTTAAGTAAAGTTAACGTAGGATATCCTGAGAGTGCTCAAGCCCGATATCTTTATTATTGGACTAATAAGACCCATTCGCCTCTATAGCTTATTTGTGTCTACTTCTTTTGGATTACTAATTTTATAAGAGAGGTCACATCAGTCAAGTATAATCTTAGTTATGGATTTATGCATGGATCAAGTAGTTGAATCTCAACTAGCTTAACTGCTTAATCTTTGGCGTTTGATTTTGTGGAAAGTTTAGTTGGTTAATTCATTGATTACCTAGAATACTTGCATAGTAGTTTGACAATGCAGTATATACACAGGTTTTTTAGTGTATCACTTGTATTTTTCATTCTATGGCTTTCCTCGTAGGCTGGAAATTCAGCATCCATATTGAAGGACATTGACGTGATGGACAGTGAGGTCTGTTTTCTCTCATATGGATTTCCTCGTGGGGGAGTGGATCTAACAGAAATGAAAAAAATAAGATCTAAACATCCACCCAAATCCGATGAGATGGCAGCACACAGTGCGTAGCTGGGAGGAACATAAGAAAGGTTCACTTCAGTTTGGAAACGTGGGGCATGCACTCCTTTGAGAGGAACATAAGAAAGGTTCACTTCAGTTTCAAACATTGTAATATTTGATTACACTTAAATGATACAAGAACAATGCGATTATATCTCATCTTCAGGTTCTTTGCATGCAAGGTTATCATAAATAGCAACCTGCAGAGTGCTGGAACAATCCAAAGAATTGGAGAGTCCAACGCCTAAACAAGAAATTGGGTGACCTAGACAATTCATCATATTTTTTCTATCTAATTTCCCCTGTAAAGGTAGACCTAAAGATGTCAAAATTACAAATTCCATATTCCATTGTAAGGAATTCCTGAATACAACATTGACAATACCTTGTTCCTTCTATTTATTCGAGAAAATAAAAGATCAAACAAAACTGTGAAGTAAGAGAGTGCTTTAGAAAGTAAAAGGGGCCATTCCTAACAAGAATGGAGTAGGACAATCATTGATGTAAATTATTAAGAATTGAATGCTACATCGAATCCTTATCCCTCACAAACATTCAACAAATGCATGGTATCGTAGCAGAAGATTTCTCGATCAGACAAGGTCACAAGGCCTAGATATATATATAGTAGCACATGGCTTTCTTATGCTAGGATTGAGGACCATATTATGGTGCAATAACCTTAGACCATTATCTGAAAACATGTGCAATAACCTCAGACCATTATCTGAAAACTTATCAAACTATTATAAAATGCAGAAATTAACTAATGCCCTTGCAATAGAAAATCCCATTTCACATTTGTGAAACACGTCACATAAACAAAGCCATATTTCAAGGATTTAAGCTTTAAGCTCCATTACTCATGGTTGGGAGGATGAGAGCATTGTTTAATTTCCATCACAAGAAGATAAACTACAAAATAGACAGTCAAACAAAGTCACCACTCTGAATTGAATTGATATTTGATTGGCAAAATACCCAAGTTCAATTATATCCAACAAGCATCAAGAACACAGAACAAAATAGAAAGCCTTATATCTCATATACCCAAGCATGCATGCATGTGAGATATTAATATAATCTGGAATAGTTAAACCTACATAAACTAAAGCAGTACGTTGGCCCAAATCAGGGTGAGCACATACATATTTTCAAATCCACCTGATCAAGAATACACATGGTAGACCCAAAACACAAAGGTGTAGGAATTATTCAAACTAGATAGAAACTTACCAGCTTACGGTACTTGAGGGCATAGAACATCTCAAGATAACATGTACAGCGGCTCTCAAGGCGATTAAGGTTAGACATGTGCTTCCAAAAGCCATAAATCCCAGTAAGGGTCAACAACTTCTCAGAGTAAATCTGCCATGTGTACCTATGGAACCATACAAAGAACTCAAATATTAATGCACATGTACCTATGCACATTAATAACTCAAATATTAAGAGATATTCAGTTCAGTGAGGGTGAGCATGACCAGACACAGAAGCAATTGGCAGCATTTGGACGCATTCAGAAGACAAGGCACAAAATTTAGCTTTCTCCTATGAAGCATTTCAAGTTCTAATCATGTTGTGGTGAAAACAATCTATGTCCATATTACTCATATTTTGCATTTATGAGAAATGCCTCACATGACAGGAAATGATGTCTACGCCCTCTTTTGGCCGGATTGCTCTTCAATGCTTCTAGCTAAGCATTTAGCATAAGTAATATAACCTAATGTTCCCCCCCTCAAACAACAGTTTTTAGCTCTTTCTAGTTAAAGATTTCAAGTACCTTTTCAAACAATACTTAACACTAGTGATTTCTTAATTAAAATCCAGAGTAACACTACAGGAGTATATTTCCAGATCAAATCAATACATTGCAAACAAAAGCCAAAGATTTTGCTGGTGAAAAATAAATTCCACAGCACATGTAGAAATTGACTTCTAGACAATGGTATGTCCTTAGCAGCAATATCCATCGTCAACTATTCAGTTTAAGTGATTGAATCTATAATGGACAGAGTACATTTGAAACCATTAGTTGAGACAGTTCTTTCAATCAAATACAGCTACATGTTTCATGTTTCTCAACCATTTATTTCTTATTCCGTGTACATAGGTCAGTAATTCAAGCATCTAAAACTGCACCTCACATGAATGTATCATTAAGATTTGATATATCAACAATGTTGTGCTGCTAAATTCTACTCTGAACTGACATCTCATGGTTTATTTGGTCCCTCAAAACCCTTCTCAACAACTTCTTAGAAACTGCTTTAGGGAACTCTAGAACAATCTTAACACTCTTCACCTGTTAACCAGCCAAAGAATTGGAGAAATTGGATCAATAACTTGATAGTTTGCGAAACTAAAATAACAACAAATCTGACAATTTGCAGAGTTATAAAACATCAATAATTAGTTTAATTGAATCATATCACCACAAGATCATGGATTTTAGCATAAACAAGATGCGAACCTCTCTTAGCTAGCAAGCAACCCAAGTGTGTTGCCTCCCAAGGTATTCACATCACTCTCTCTTCATGTTTCTTACTAGGATTTTCAGACAGCTACCACAATACCACAAAATAACTCTAATGGCCAACTAGTTTGTCACAAGTCTTATTATAAGACTAGCAAAAACATTAGAGAGACGCAAGTTACGAAGTGAGATCCTTATGGATCTCAGTCCTCAGCCGTAGGATCAGACAACGCCTTTTAAAAAAGCAATTGACTTAAGTTGGAAATTCTTTCCAATAATATTCCTGAATTCTCCGTGAGAGAATATTGATTTCTACAAATTGCAATAATGTCCATCAAAACATTGCAATTAACCCTAGCTTGAACACTAGAGAATTACAACTGAGGTCCCCTTACAATTTTCACAAATTTTCCTTCCACCACACTATCTTCCACGTACATGAGCCACTTTGAATGGATTAATTATATCACTGTCAAGTCCCTAGCTCATGTAACCTTTAGTATCTCGATTTCATAATTTTGTTGGACTTCAAAACAATTTTCAAAACACTAAATAGATAAATAATTTTATACATATGAAATACCTCGAAAAATCTCATCAGCCGTTTTAAAAAAAAAAAGTCCAACTCCCTTATGAAATTAACTGAATATACGATCTCTTTGAGAGACTAGTAGATTCCTTATTGAGCATTGTACATAGCCCTTAATGGAGCATCACCGGTTGATATCGTCAAAGTTCATTAAACCTCTCAGGAATAAGGACAATAAGCAAATTGTGTTCACTCCATAAGGTGTTCTTGATCGGATCCATTTAAGTGTATGTGCCTGTTACATTGCACCAATTTGTCTGCTTAAGGTCACTACCTCAATGGAGGAGTAAATCATTCAATCATGCATATAGCAGCACAGCAAATGTAGGATTTAGTGGTAAGAAATTTAGTTGACGTCCACAACCTAGAACAATTTAGGTTTACAAGGAACTGAAAAATTATTACTCCCTGCCTTTGATTCATTAACCCTAGACAAAATCTATGCTAGACATCATATTTCATATTTAATCACCCATAATAATCATGTATGTGAAAATAACATTTATTATTAAATAACAAAATTAGTTTTTGAGGGCATATAATTCTAACAAAACTTATAAAATAACAGGCCAATTTCTGGAAACCACCAAGGAACTGAAACCAGTTCCATCTCTTCTACATATCATTTGAAATGAGCTTATTAAAGTTTTCAGAACATATGTGTTAGTTCTTGTATTGGCTTAATTCAGTTCCAAAATGTAGAGGCTATTGTTCACGGGCTCAAACACTGATATAAAATGCTCAAAATCCAATATCCACCGTTCATAATGTAGATTTATGTGTTATGAACGTCCCTGCAAAATTTCAGCTCAACCGGACTACAAACGCTCATCGATCAGAGCTGGTGATCAAGACTGGACAGGCCGAGTCCGGACAGGCCTTCCCCGGGTCTGGACTGCAGTTCCAGAAACTCAATTTCTGCTCCGTAAAGCCCTGTCCGGACAGCCCATTAACCTGTCTGGACACCCCGTAAGTTTTAGGCCCAAAAACGTGATTTTAAGTGGGTTAGGTCTAGGGTTTTGTCGATGGTATATATACATCATTATAGAAGAGAGATGACGAATTTTCACCCTCAGAGAGTTCGTGTGAGGCTGTGCTTGAGTGATTATTTTGTTGTGAGCCAAATTGATTCCTCTTAGAGGATTTTTGTTAGTTTTGATTGTGTGCTTAATTGAAGTCTACCGGAAGGGTCCGATAAAGGAGAATCACGTTGAAAAAGATTGTGAGCGAGGAGACAAGTTGGAAGCTTGTCGATCTTACAGAATCAAGGTCTTGCAAAGGGTTGTAAGTGTTCCTAGAGTCTGTAATCTCTGGATAATCTTTTGATAGTGATTTCCTGTGTTTGGCTGCCCCGGAGAGGTTTTACTTTTAGAACGTTTTCTAAAAGGTTTCCTCTTCGTCACCAAAATCTTTGTGTGTGATTGTTTATACTTTGGTGATTGTTTGCTTTGATAAATATCCGTTAATTCCGCATAAAATTGTGATATTTATCTGTTTAGAGTTTTTCAATATGTATGAGTCTATAATCATATTCGTGGCCTCATTGGAGTTTGAAAGATTACATCATTTTGATTTTCTGTCAAATTAGTTGGATGAAAAAAATTTGATGCTTTTATAATTAATATTGATATGGTCCTCAATGCATTACAAAAACTTGAGGATGGCACATGAATGCATGTTCAGAAATTGCATATCTTATGGACGAAACAAAAACACTTGGTATCTTAAAAAATCAGGTTCACAGTCACTCTATCTATCTAAAGTAACAGGGTCACAATTAATTTTCAAGTCCCTCAGGACCCATAACATATGCATCCAGTCTCAAGAGATGCATATATATAAAAGGGAACATCATCTTATATTCTTGGTGATTAGTCCCTGATCAGGCCACTTACCGGGTAAGAAACAGCTAATATTCTCACATGGGTATCTTGCTTTATTGTCTTTATCTACTACATCATAAAGACATTACAATTAGGCACATAAAGAAGTGAGCATTCAAGTATTCTAGAATAGGCAGGTACAAGCGTACCGTTCCTTGTACATTGGCATTCCTTTGAATTGGCACTCCTTGCCTTAAGCAATCATGTATCCCATGTATAAGGATAAGAGACCCACTTCGCCAACACAAGCTTGATCTTCAAGCTGTCATTGCAGGTCAAAGAGGGTAGATATATCCATATAAAATATACTTTTTGAGTCATTTGACTTGGCTCATCCAAGTTCATTTTCATTGTCACCAAAATTGTTGAAATTGCTCAGAAATTACCCATCATCAGTAAGTACAATAAGAGAATAACATAAGGTATTCCATGTTCTTCAAAGATGACAAATGGACTTCCTAGGATGTCATATATATATATATATATATGTAGTCTTACAAACTGCTACACACAAAAATAAAATATCTTTATAGCTTCTGTCCAACTCTTCTTCCTGGTCGTTGTTGTTGCTTGCTCAGCCCTCCTCGCTGCTGATTCGTAATCACTCCACTTTTTTTGAGTTGCCGTTGTGAGATTCCGATTCGTCAGGTTGAAACTGCACTTCTTGATCATCTTCCCTCCATCGGTTAAATCGTGAAGAACACGTACACTCGAATTCACTTAGCAGCAAACTTCCCCGGAAGTTCATCTCCTTATAGTTTCATAAACGTCTCCAAGTGAGCAGACTATCAGAACCAGCCAAGTGAACGCTAGATCAGCTCGATTCACCAAGTCCAGACTATCAGAACCATCCAAGTACAGTTAATCATACTTGAATTAGCTTCAACTAACTGAATGATCACCTTTTTTGAAAAAATTGGTATGTTTTTGGACTAATTTTTGAAATATTGAGAAACTTTGAATATTTCTTGATATGCAGATAAGTTCCATTGAAATTGAGCATGTGTGTGACCGTGCTAATGAAAGCATTTCGGAGACTGCTGCAGTCAGTGTTTCACCGTTATATGGGGGTCCAGAACAGTTGGTTATATTTGTAGTATTAAAGAAGGGGTTTAATGCTAAACCAGATCGAAGAGAGTTGAAGAGTATATTCTCAAGAGCCTTTCAAAGAAACCTCAACCCTTTGTTTAAGGTTTGCCTCATATGCTATCTTTTCCGTTCCCTTACACTTGATGTTACTGTCACCTGATCATTCTTTGAGGTTAAATTCATACTTTAAATTTAAAAGTCATCTTTGGACTTTGATGATTCAGATAATGTTGACAGAAAATTTAAAATGGTTTCACCACTCATTTCAAAAGATATGCAGAAGAGATAGAACTGATTTCAATTCTATGGTGGTTTCCCCAAATCGGCCTTTATTATTTCATAACTTATTGATCTAATTTCTCCAACTCATTTAACTGATTAGGATGTAAACAATGTTAAGATTGTTCCAGAGTTTCCCAGAACGGATTCTAACAAGTTCCTGAGAAGGGTTCTTAGAGACCAAATGAAGCAAGAGCTAGATTCCAATTTGGAGTAGAATTTAGCAGCCAAGTTGTCATTGGAGCATCAAATCTCAACAATCCATTCATTTGAGGTTCCTTTTGAGATTCTTGAACTGAAGGATAATAAACATGAAACATGTAGTAATTGTAAATCCTTGATTACTATTGTTTTTGTTGTTACTAAATCAGGAGTCTTTACGATGATAATATAATGTTAGGGTCATATAGTTGCAGATTGTGAATTGTAACTGGCTTCAATATATCCTATTGGCAAATGAAGTAACTTGCTGACAATATGGAGTGAACTAAATATCTTTATTTTACCACAATTGTGTTTATTTTACCACAAGTAACACAATTAAACAATTACAATATTACTGTCTTGTGAAACGATAGACTTGGCCTGCATCCGATGCTATTTCACAATCTCATGGCTTGAAGCTTGGTTGTTTCTTATCACCTATTGTTTTACCCCTCAGAGGATGCTGTAGGTAGCTCCTCATTTAATAACATATTGATGATTTCATCGGCAATGCTGATTTCTAATTAGTAGAAAAATTTTGAATTAGATATGGAGTCACGGCATTCAAGACATATCAGGTAGTAATCATTGTTTCTTGTATGAAGAGTTTAAATCAGTTTTGCTGGATTGAGGTGTAAAATCACCGCCACTTATGACTTATCCCAATAAAGTGTAGAGTTAAGGTTCAAAATAAGGACTTCAGTACGTTAAATCACAAGTATTTCAAAAGTTTAAGTTAATAAGAAATGATAAATTTAATCAATACTTCAGCATGAGATAAAAATGAACTTGTAGTAATCACAGGCAATATATTCTTAAGCAAGAGAGTTTTGGGACGACAAATGGGGTAGAAGTAAATTAGGGTTGAACCTACCACTGATAATGGTGGTCTAATGGTAAAGGGGTCGAGTTTCAAGGGTTACGGTGTGACATTTCTTGTTCCCTTGATAGTCCTACTCATGAGTTGGAGCTACTAACCCTTAACGGGGTTATGGCTCAACCGGCTTGAAGAAGCACCTACGAGTCCCTCACCTTGGCAGGCCTACCTAGACCCTTTCAATGATTGGTTCTTTAGCGGATATGTGGTTATTATGGTCATGCCCGAGTAGGGTTGCCATAACCCGTCTCCCCTCTCCTACCCTTAGACCTGTGAAGAGATTCCAATGATTCAATTTCAGAAGAAAACCATTATATAATTAGTACATAGAAACAGTACACGCGTATACATTTACTCAAAATACGAACATATAAACATTGTATCATGGTCCATGTACCTTAAAAAAGAAGAATCCTCACTTTTGTTATCGTGAAAGATCTTATTATTCCTTTAAAACTCGGTTATTTTACATCACTTCATTTTAATTGAAACAGGACAACCTCGTTTAAAAACATCATATTTTTGCAAATTCAACTGTGTTCTTCCCATCATGAGCCTTGCTGAAAAAATGCTTGATATAATCTGAATACAGGACTTGCTTATATGCTGCTTTCTCCCCTCCCTCGAGAACTTCAGGGAAAGGACCAATCATGTCACATGGCCTGGGGTGCACGAAAATGGGAACGGAAATCCTGTTCTTGCTTCCATTGGCAGCCACACGATGCTCAATGCTCTTGTATCGACCGTTGCTCATTATCTGCAGTGCATCACCGACATTGATGACAAGGGAGCCACTTACAGGTGGAACATGGATCCACCTATCGTTGTCTCCTTTCACATAAAGTCCGCCAATGTCGTCTTGAAGGAGGATAGTGAGGGTTGAGACATCAGAATGACGTCCTACTCCTACTGTGAGCTCAGGGTTAGGACAAGTGGGATAGTAGTTAAAGTTAATCCTCTTTGAACCCATTAACACTGATTCTTTCATTTCATCAATTTCTTTCACATTTAATCTCTTCATTAGGGCCTCTAATAGCCGTTTGATAACAGCTTCAGAACTCTTCATGTACTCAAGCACTTGATCCCTGATAGCAAACAATAATTAGCCCACAGCAACTATATACATGCATAAATACAATTAACTAGAGATTTGTGTTTGGGTGCCAAAATTCTAAATAAAACAATTTGGGGGGTCAAAAATTAAATTTTATAGGAATTTTATAATATCTTTTTAATTTTTTTAATTTTTTTTGGGACCACCCTGGGTCGAGGGGGGTCCAGGGTCCCCCCAAGGCCCAACGTGGTTCCACCCCTGCAATTAACCTAACAAAATATACATGCATGCATCTACACGGATTGGTGTACCATATAATAAACTCCCTTAGGGAGTAGGCCTTCCCTGGCTATTAAACCTTGTCCATACAATTAACCTAAAAAAATATGTAATCGTGTGTGCATAGACGTGTTTAGATATGCATATATCTAAAGAAAATGTGCAAAGTTACATAAACTCTGTTACCGGCACACAGGAGGCCACAATGCAGAGGCCTCATCCTCTGAAACATAGAAGAGGCTCAGGTAATCTTTCCATTCAAGAGCCTTCTCTGCTTCAGGGTTAAAGCTTGTACCAAACCGCACATTGTTGGAAGGGGAATTCTCTTTTAACAACTTCCTCTTCTCCTCAGCCGGCAACCCAAAGAACCTATGTGTTGCCTCCTTCACACTCTCAAGCACTTCAATGGGCACTCCGTGGTTAGTAATCTGAAAGAAACCCCACTTCTCTGCTGCATTGCAGATTGATTCTGCCACGTTTGGGTCGTCCCAGCTTGACATGTCGATGATGGGTATAGACTCTTGGGGCATGATTTGGCTCATACTCATCCTTTCTTCTAGGGGTTGGATATACTCCTTGGGAAGGCTTTTGAGACCCATTTCGGAGAGACCCTTTACTCCATTGCCTTTGCTTATGACAAACTCAGTAATTTCTGAGGAGCTGGTGATTGATGCAGCAATTGTTGTAGCCATTTTGTATAGCTTGAGAAGAGAAGATGGGAGATGTTTGGTGGTGCAATATTTTATATGGCATCAATAGCTATATTTATAAAGCAGTCTTATCTTATGTGCTTGACCAACTCACGTGGCAATATGCAGGCCTTGTTAATCTTTGCTCTAGCACCTGATTAAGGCTAAAGGAATGCCAAGTGTCCTTCTAGTATTCTCTTTTAGGTAGATATTATTTTTTAAGAAAATAAAAAAAGAAAATCGTCCTTATTTCTTTCACTTGGATTTTTAAAAGTAATATCCACCTAAGACTATGAAAACACTAAGATATCACCTATCATTTTCCGAAGCTAATGCTCATTAATTCAACAAATGTGAATTTTGTTGTGTTTATTTGTTTCTAAAGGTAGTTGCGTAAGCTCAATCAGTTATGATCATACCTAATGAAGTGGAGATCACTAGTTCAAATTTTCCTTCCCACTCTTATGCGAAAATGCCACCAAAAAAACAAGAAAAAAAAAAGAAGGTAGTTGGGTAATATTTTGCTTTTAGGATTAGGCTTTTAAGTAGACCATAAAAAGTAACGTTTGGACTTGTTTTTCATAATTTTTTATTAGAATAAATTTTTTCGTCTCTAGCAGGCCACGGCGGAACCACCTTAGCCATTGGGGGACCCTAGCCGCCCAAGGCCTAAGGTGGTCCCCAAAAAAAAATTATTTTTAATAAAATAGACTTTAAAAATTATTTTTGCCCTCCCATTTTTTTTTTTTTTTAAATTTCGCCCCCAAAACCTGTCTCTAGCTTTGAAGAAATTAAAAATGTTTGGTTGTTCACTTCACGCTTCTTAATTAAACTCTTCATATTAAAAGAAAATGAAAAAGAAAACCAAAATGTAGAAGCCATCAACCATAGTAGGGTGCTGTTGCTCGTGCTTTTTTCGGTCCTACTTGTTCGGATAAGCGTCCGGTCAGTTTAAGCCCAACTTTTTGAACGGTTCAAGCATTTTTGTGAGTAGAGAAACTAATTCGAACTACTTTTAGGACACATAGGAAACAAAAAAAAAAAAAAAAAACTACTTTTAGGACACATTCTAATGCAACCGTATGAACTGCTGGTTGTAACATATGATTATGGTTAGAGAAGCAGGTGATGCTGCTCCAGATGTGGTGGAGTACAGACATGGTCTCACCCCTCCTATGAGGGATGCTCGAAAAGCGGAGATTTTGCAGGGAGCCATATCTAAATGTATAAATCAGTTATTTCAAAGCTTTAGCATGACATTAATATTTTTGAAGGAAAGGGGGGGGGGGGGGGAACTGGAAATATATATACACTGTTTAGGAAAGGATTAATAGTAAGAGAATAGCATTATGGGATGTTACTTTGTAGTTTTCTCTTCACTTTCCTTTTCAATCTGATGTTTGTACTGACTGCAACTTCGTTACATTCTGCAGCCTGAGCTTGTACAGCGTGTCCTGAAAGATTTAGTGAAGATCCATGCTGGTGCAGCAGCGGAGAATGTTGATATCCTTATATGTTAGTGTACTTTTACTTGATTAGTATTGTTGTGAGATTACACTCAAAGGGAAATAATCTAAGCTTTGAATGTCAGTTTAAGATTCCAGTGGCTGATTGGGATTGGGGTAATGGTTGCACAGTTTGATTTAAATCCAAAAAAATGGTGGGCTAAAATTGACTGTTATGGTTCATTTGGAAGTATGTTTTTATGCTTTTTATCTTGTTTTCACCTCTAATTCAATGTGTCACTAAGCTGAGGATGTTAGGTCAAGGCACTTGGTACATTGTTTCACAGAAAAATATGAGAGTATGATTTGATGTATTGCTTGTTTGTGAATGATGGAATTAGTCATAGTTTTCAATGTCTGGTGATGAAGACTGTTATGTCATGTTTATGTACATTGATTATTCCTTGATTGAGTTGTTCACATGCTGAAGCTGCTGAGCAAGAGGAAGATGTAGATGGAAGTGTCCGAAATGCAAGTAAAAAACTTGTACCTGCGCCTGTTGTAAAGGCAGATGCCCCAGAGGTTGGAACAAATGCTGGGGAGCCTGACAAAAGTGACTCTGATGAATCTGATGACTCAATTTGAATTGAAGCCACTTGTAGAATTTAAAGTATGTTTATAAGAATAATAAGAGCATGAATTGTTGTTAGTTTGAATTTTTTTTTTTTTTTTTTTTTTTTTTGTAATTCAACACACGAATTAATTTGGTTCTGTTAGGTTATTGGCTATATGGTGTGCATTGTGAAGAATTTCCACAAAAGGTGGTAAGGTGATGTCTTGAGCAAAGCATATTTTTCTTGAGAAACCATCCAAGTTCTTCGACTGTTCCAAAAACCATTTAGCTGGTATATACACCCAAAATCCTGTTGCCCCAACAGATGTTACTTTAGGGACAGGAAGGACAAAGGGTATATCTAGATGTCCTTTGTCGGTCTCAAAATGATAAACAAAGTGATGAAGAGTAGGATCAATGCCCTCAAAAATCATAGAATTTGACTTTTCATGCTCATGGAGTACTTCTTCATAAACAACAAACAGAGCACATCCCTTCCACTCCCTATTACCATTCAAATCTGTATGCATCTCAAGTTTTACAGAGGAGCTAGCACTTTTGTTGTTGAATCACTTTGGGATTCCAGGTCCCAACCACGATCCACATATGACCTAGTTACCAAAGAATCTTCTCTGTAACTGTAAGAGATAAACAAAACAAAAACTAAGATTTGCGTAAAAAAAAAAAAAAAAAGACAAATATTGCAGGGACTTTTTGTGTTAAAATGAGAGAAAGAAGAGACTCACCCAATAGCCTTGGGCCTGTAAATGTCTTCGTAGGTCCAATTGTAAAATATTGCAGGGACTGCCACCATCATAATGATCAATATACAATGCTTCTAAGGAGCAATAGGCGGTGGCCAATATTTCACTTAAAGCCCAGGTGTACATTTGGTCAGAAAACATCTCCACCAATGGACAATTCTCAACATACAAGTATGTTAAACTCAATGGAAGCTTTGGCAGTGCTTGAAGCCTGCTGCAATTTCTCAAGTAAAGTGATTCAAGATTGGAAAGCTGACAAATGGTATCTGGTATTCTCGCAAACTCAGGTTTACAATCTCAAGTGGGGATAAACAGGAAATGACACAAGGAAAAAATGGAAGGTTTTTGCAATTTTGTAAACTCAAAGTTTGAAGACCAGATAAACCATCAAATCATAACGGTAATAACTCTATAGCAGTCCCGTCCAACTTAAGAATCCCCAAAGATGTCATATTTCCTAGGATGGCTGGAAACACCTTGAGCCTTGAGCAGCCAGATAGATCAAAAAACTCGAGATTCCAAGTTTGCAATTTGGCATATTTCCTAGGAAGGCTTTTAATACGTTTGCAATTTCGAAAATTCAATCGTTTAAGCCATTTAAGGACTCCAATAGATGGATGGACCTTAGACAAATTTGTACAACCTTCAAACTCTAATCTCTGAAGATTTGGGACTCCGATGAAGTCTGGTATCTCTATCAAGTTTTGAGAGCCACACAGGTCAATGATTTTCAAATCTTCTGAACTCTGTTATAACGCAATGAATAAATCAATGGTTAAGATTAAGCGCTAATGAAATTATTTAGAAACAAGAAATATCTAACAATAATTCTTTTTCAATTGCATCCAGTCCATTATAGCTTATTTGTAATGGTTGTATGATTTCTAGATGCCCTTCTTGTAATTGATCCAAGAAACTCTTCCATTGATCTGGTGCTCTATCAAACAACTAGGTACCAAAACTTTTAAGAGCAAAAGGAAGCCCTTGAGCATAAGTGACAAATTTCCAAGACAGATGCCTATAGTTTTCTTCAGGATATGATGTCTTGAATGCATTCCAACAAAAGAGCTGCAAAGCTTCATTGTCATTCAACAACTTCACCTCATAGATAGCACTAGCACTTACATGCCTATTCAACAAATGAAAATCTCTGCTTGTTAAAATGATTCTACTCCCTTCACCAAACAAATCAGGGCTCTATGCTAATGCTTCTATTTGTTCTTCACTATCCACATCATCAAGAACAAGAAATACCCTTTTGTGTCTTAGTCCGCTACTTATCACACAGTTTCGATCACGATCATCCATTATTCTATTATATTTTATCTCTTCTCCCATAAGGATCTTAGAAATAAGCTGGTTTTGTAAAGCATTCTGACAACTATCAATTCTCCTATTATATTTTTCTTTACAAGCAAGAAAGCAACTCACTTCGGAGAAACCATATTATATAAATGACTTGTGCGAGTGCATGTGGTCTTACCCACCCCACCCATCCCATGAATCACTATAAAGCGAACACCACCACCCTCCTCCACCCCAATATGGAGTAACTTCATAACTTCCTCCACACCAGATTCAATTCCAACAAGATGCTTTGTAACAAGTATTGAGACTATTGAAGATACTGCCTTAAAATGAGAAGCAGCAAAGATCAAGCTGATGGCAATCAAAGAAATCAAGACAATTGCCAATCAGCCAAAATCAAGGGATACAAAAATATGGTTCATTGCATCTGGTCACGTTGACAAAGAAACAAGCTAATTGTTTCTCACGGCTTGCACTTTCCTTATGTACATATGCTCATTACTTATTGGGATGTATTTAGTTAATAGGCAGATTTCCTTTCCATGTAAATG
The DNA here is from genome assembly GCF_901000735.1 of Corylus avellana. Taxonomy (NCBI): domain Eukaryota; kingdom Viridiplantae; phylum Streptophyta; class Magnoliopsida; order Fagales; family Betulaceae; genus Corylus; species Corylus avellana. The sequence continues at coordinate 632,425 of NC_081550.1, forward strand.
TATTCTTTCTCTTTGTATTTGCTACTTGAATATATTTACACCTGCTGTATATATTGGTGAATGCACGTACCTCTTTGTTTTTTCAAGAAATCTTCTTTTGTAATACAAGATATATATTGGTCCAACGATCGAGAGACAAGCACCACGTATGAGAAATTTCAGGAGGAGGGGTGTTTTTCAAATTGCTGGGTTTTCATAAAAAAAATAAAGATACGAGTCTCAAATTTTTTTATTTTTTATTTCTTTTTTCTAAGTGACACATCATCGGGCTTCCATGTGAAACCCTAATATCTTGTTTAGTTTGAGATATGAATATTTAGTTAGTAACAAGAATAATTATATATTACTAGGAATAGAGGAAGTTTGAATAAAATAATTATTCAAATTCTTTAGTTTAGTAGTTAAAATTACTAAAACGCCCATATTATTTCTAATATTTTCAAAACTCACGTTTGATCTTTGTGATTATTCTATGAGAAGCATCTTTATTTTGAGCTTTTAAGTGATGTTCATCGTTTGAATTGAACTAAAATTATTAAAACGCCTATATTATTTCTAATATTTTTAAAACTCACATTAAAAAAAAAGAAGAGAAGAAACCCTAATTATAAAACCATATATATGCAACACGCACAATAGGAAACCCAATGGCTCTGCCGGTGATTGTTCGGCAAGTTTGTAGGCACAATCTGGATGAGGAGCTCGCGTGCTCTCCCCTGCTACCCTTTCGTCGCCATAGACACGAACTTCCCTGGCCGTGTATTTGCTTCTCAAATACTTTCTCCGTACCAGCTAATGAAGCTTAATGTCGATTCTACCGAAATCATTCAATTTGGTCTCGCTCTCTGTGATGCCAGCGGCACTCTCGCTCTCTGTGATGACAAGGGCGTGGAATCTTGCTCTGTTGGGAGTTCAACTTTATGGGTTTCTACGAACGTTTTCATCTTCACAATACAGAGTCCATTGAGTTACTGAAACGTCAGGGAATTGATTTCAACAAGAACGGAGAGATGGGTATCACTACCCTGATGTTTAGATCTCTAATGTCGATGTTGATCAACTCCCGTATCAACTGGGTTACGTTCGATAGTGCTTACGATTTTGGATACTTGGTCAAGATATTAAGTGCCGACAGGATATTAGGTGCCAAGGAAACGCTGCCTCACCATCTCAGTGATTTTATGGATCTGGTAAAGGAATTGTTTAGGGACTTGGTGTTTGACGTGAAGCACATGATCAAGTACTGCGATGGACTGTATGGGGGCTTGGAGAGGGTAGCCAAGACTTTGGCCTTTGGGAGTGTACCGTGTAGTTGGAAAGAGTCAACAGGCTGCAGCTGGTTCTAATAGTTTGCTCACGTTGCAGACCTTCATGAAACTCAAGCAAGTCTACTTCAATGGACGTTCGCTGGACGATTTCAAGTGTGTTATTCACGGCTTAACCATAACAGACGACAGCAACGAGGCATGTTTGTTGAAAGATGACAAAAATTTTCAACCCGTCAGCGATTGGGCCTATGTTTACCACCGCCGCTCCAACAATGACGGACCCTTCAAAGTTGTTGCAAAGATTAGCCTGGTGGCTTATTGCCTTGACACTGCACCTATTGACACTGCCCCTATCCATATTGTGTTCCACGTCTCTGTGTTGATGAAATGGCTTGGCGCTCGCCCACCTGATTCACTCGAGTACAACATAAAACCTAAAGAGGTCCTTGCTAGGGGTGTTGCCACTTGGGCAACAGGAGCTGTTGATCCAAATGGAAGATTCCGTACAAGCTAGATTAAGCTAGGAAGTGAGGATTATCAAGCCTGTCTAGCTATATTATCAATTAGTGTTGTTATCCATCCTTATCTGGAATTGCTTGAATTAATTAATAAAGGCTTATATTCAGGCAATGAAACATTCAATTCTGGGACCAATTCTTTAATATGTCATAACTTCATGTTCTTAGACTAGTGGAATTATGGAGATTATATTTGAGATAAATATTGACAATGTGCTTAATTGACTAAGCTAGTGTTTCTTTCCATGTACTCTGCATCACTACCATTAGCTGCAAATATTGGTGATAAATGTTAGTGGCATTAACTCGTGCTGCTGCTATATATATGGATTTTTGTTGCAGAAAATTACCAATTGGTTGTGTCTAGCTTGTACTGACTCTGAGGTTGCAGTGTTTAATCTATTCAAAGAGTAAATGTTCTTATTTCTGCCTAACTCTCACGTAGTGGAAGACTTGGTAACCGAAAAGGTTAGGAGCTTCTGTGTCTCCTAACCTGATAAATTAGCGCTCAATCCTCAGATTGACACACAACACAATCTACAGGTTGAAGATAAAATTTCCGCAGAGAAGTTTGAAGAGAAAATTCTCAATTCATATATATTGATTCAAGTTGAAAAGTTGGCTATGAAAATATTACAAGTCCTACTGTTTATAGGAAAGAAAACTTAACAAACTATTCTAAGTAAACTTGGCCCTAACATGATTGGCCGAACAATGGCAACTGGCCATTGGTTCCCTAAATCAAGCAGTAGCTTCATATTGGTTCTCCTTAACCGGCAGAAGCTTCTCATTGGTCCTCGGTGGTTGGCAAGGTCGGTTCTGACATAACTTTGCGGCCTTCAACTGTTTCTGACGTGAACTTCAACTTTGTAGCTTTCCCAACTGTGGTTCTTACATTACCGCCCTTCTGATAGTCCAACCCTGACATATTCTTACCCTCAATTCTGACAATATTCTTTCGGCACTGGCAGATTCTGTCAGTTGTCAGAATTGAATTTCCCGAGTAACCCTCGGTCAAGGCTATATCCTTGGTCAAAGGTGTATCTTCGGACAAAGGTGCATCCTCAGTTTTGACTGAACAATGCTCGGCGCTCGGTTTGGCTGAACAATGCTCGGTGCTCGGTTTGGCTGAACAATGCTCGGTCCTCGGTCTGGCCGAACAATGCTTGGTGGACTGTCCTACATTAGTCTCCCCTTCTTGAAAATAACTCGTCCTCGAGTTAGAATCCTCCGACGAAAAATATTCAAATATGTTCGCCACATTGAATGTTGAGGAAATAACTAGTTTCTCCGGAAGATCAACAACATAGGAATTATCATTAATCTTTTTAATAATTTTGCAAGGTCCATACTTTTTGTTCCTCATCTTTCCGGAAGTCTTCGTTGGTAGACATCCCTTGCGCAAATAAACCATTACTAAATCACATTCTCGAAAGACTTTGGATCTTTGCCCCTTATCTGCTGCTTCTTTATACTTGGCATAAGTCTTCTCGAGGTGTTGACGAACTTCCTCATGGGTGGAATGCACTCGTTTTGCCAGGTGTTCAGCGGCTATACTAGCTCTGGGTAACTTGGGTAGATTTGCAAGGTCCACTGCAAGTCTCAGAGTTCTTCCAAATACAACCTTGAACGGTGCTTTTCCAGTCAACCTGTTCACCATATTGTTGTAAGCAAACTCGGCCTGAGCTAAAACTAGGTCCCATTGCTTCGGTTTATCTCCAGTGATACAGCAAAGTAAGTTGCCCAATGTTCGGTTCGCAACCTCGGTTTGCCCGTCTATAGATGGCTAATGCTACTAAAATTCAAGGTTGTGTTGAACCGCCTCCATAGTGTTCTCCAGAAATAGGAAAGAAATTTAGTGTCTTGGTCAGAAGTGATTGACTTTGGCACTCCGTGTAATCTGACTACTTCTCGGAAGAAGAGGTTGGCTATCTGGACAACATCGATGTTTTCCTGCAAGCAACAAAGTAAGCCATTTTGGAAAATCTATCCACAATTACCATGATAGAGTCGGCTCCTCTTTGAGTTCTTTATATATATATAGATGATAGAAAGCATGTCTTCCTATATTTCAGAATGATTTACTAAAGGCAATTAATGACCAAACCGCCATAACATCAAAAAAAGGGTAAAACATTTGTTAATAATCAAAATTGTCAAACTACAATAAAACTCGTTAAAGACTAACAGTCAAAACGGTAAAAACCAATTAAATTGATTTTGTTTTTCCTTCATAAAAGTCACGAACAAGCTTTAATATTGTCTAACCGAAAAATTGTTTGAAGAATAGTAAAGCAACCGCTAAATAAAAAATAATAATGTTTGTAACATATATTACAACAACCGCAAGAGTCACCAATAGCACCTACACTAAGGGTGTTTTATTGGAAAAATCGACACTTGAAAAGCCTTTCAATGACACCTTCATATACTTTTTTTTATTTATTTATTTTTAAAAAAAAAATTAAAATTGAGAACCAGAAACATTCAATAAGTCCACAATCGATCTTTTATTTATTTATTTTGGAATTCATATTCATAAGTAGATGATTGAATTAGAATACACTGAAATCAAGTAAAATCGTGAAGAACATGCTCGAACTCGCTCAGTGAACGTCCGTTGAAATACTTTTGCTCGAGTTTCATGAAGGTTTGCAAGGTGAGCAGACTTTCAGAACCCGCCCTCCCGACTTCACGGTCCAGCCCCAGAGTCTTGGCTACAATCTCTAACTCCGAGCCCGCATAGACTCCATCGTCGCAGAACTTGATCATGTGCTTCACGTAAACACCTTCTTACCAAAAAAGGATTTGATTAGATCCATAAACTCACTCTGGTGTAAGGGTAACACTTCTCCCCCAGTCAACATCTTTATAAAGTAACCAAAATCATAATCACTATGGAACATGACCCACGTGATACGGGAGTTGCTCAACAGGCCAGACTTCAGGATTAGCCTGGCGAAGCGCAAGGAGTCGATACCCATAACTCCGTTATAGTCGAAGTAAATTTCTTGATCTTTCAGTAACTCAATGGTATTAATATGGTGAGAATGAATACGCTCGTCGAAATCCTTGAAGTTGAACTCCCAAACGCCAAAAGATTTTCCGTTGGCATCGCAGAGAGCAAGACCCAATTGAATGATGCAGGTTGCCTCAACATTAAACTTCATTAGATTGTAAGGAGAAACTTCCTTGCCTTCTTTGGAAGTGAAAATATTGCTAGGGAAGTTTGTGGACATGGCCACAAAACAGTGATCGCATTTGGAAGAAGCCTCCATGAGTGCGGAGATCTCCTCCATCAGATTGTAATCCCAAACTTCCCTAACTATCAGACTCATTGTTTTTTTTTTTTTTTTTTGTTTAGGGGTCGAATTCCTTACCTTTGTAATTGTAGGTTTGGATTCCTAATACCCGGCTGAAGCTCCCCTTTTATAGTACTTAGGCTTAGTAAATTTCATGTTTAACCTAGCAATCGTATCTTACAAAAAAAAACCTATCAATTGTACGTAGGTGTAATTGAGTCGGTATATCTTGGGACTTGTATTCGGTATCGCTTAGTCCGTTTGATTCTAATTCGGTCAATGGTAAAGATCCACCTCATGTGCTGCATATGGACTAGATGGTGGGCTTGGCCCGTCAGACTTTTCTAGTGTTGAGGACTGGGCCAACACACTCTAATTAGCTCAGGAATGTGAGGTGCTAAGACAATCTCCAGCAATGCTTGTAAACTAGCTTTTTAGTTAAATTTAGCTGTTTTCACTTTTTATCTTACTCCAACACTGCTTGTAAAGTAGAAGTTTTCTCACTGTAGCACCCTGTTCCCCGTCGCCTTCTGCGTCCGTTTACACTTGCAGTTCCACCATCGGATACCCACGCATAAGCATAAATCAATTAATATGCAAGGAGAGGTAGTGTGGAGCCTACCTATTTTAAGTAGTTCGGAATACGGAGCTTGACTATCTTCACATGAAATTCCTTACACAAATTCATCAATAAAAATAAAATGGTAGTTTGAAAACGTAAAAAAATATATGTTTTGAAATCTCAAGCAAGAGGTGCATTTTTAAAAACTTATAATTTTAAAGGTTAAATTGCGATTTTACTTAAAGCATAACCGTGTGTTTAAAAATTGTGTCTAAATTGCATATTTTGACACAATCACAGACGCCCTTTCCAAGTGCGACCATTGTTTCATTGCTTTCGTCACGAACTTTCCTGGCTATCTCTACACTCCTGAGGTAATTTCTTCATACCATATAATGAAGATTAATGTTGATCAAAGATACCCATATCATTCAATTGGGTTTGGCTATCTACGATGTGATTAGAGAATCTTGCGGCTTTTGGTAGTTCAATTTTTTTTTTTTTTTTTTTTTTTTGCGACTCTCATTGAATTATTGGTATTGATTCAATGGAATTCACAAAGAAAATTCTTAAGTCTGGGCTATTGGACAAATCCTGTATCCCCCTAGGTTATGTTTGATGGTGCGTACGATTTTGGCTACTTCATCAAAATGTTGTTGGGTGGAGAAGTGCTGCTATTCTTTGAATTCAGTGAATTTATGGATTTGGTAAAGTTCTTTTTTGGTAGGAGAGTGTTTGACTTACTATATAATGTTTGACACCATGAAATTCGCCAAGAAAATGTTGAAGAGTAACCTGTTGAGCAACCCGGCCGTATCACCTGGGTCACGTTCCATGTTCATTATGATTTTGGCTAGATTGGGGAGAAGTGCCCCCCTTGAATCTAAGTGATTTTAAGTATCTGATGAAATCCTTCTTTGGTATAGTGTTTGACTTGAAGACTCTTTTTTCTAAAAAAATAAATAAATAAAAATTAACCTTTAAAAAAAAAAATGATAAAAAACCTCTTATTTCTGAATCAAGAAATACCTGAAACTCTTAGAAATGAGAAATGAGAGTCGTGTATTTGTGTTTAAAAATTTAAAAGCCAACGGTTTTTTAAGGCTACTCTCCACAGTGGCTTGCATGTGGGTGACGTCTTTGTTTTTGAACCAAAAAAAAAAAACACAGTTTTTCATCTTTAACAAACAATATTAGATTAAATATTGTTAGTGTGAGTGATGTGACACCACATGTTTTTTTTTAAAAAAAATATATTAAACTCCAGTTTTTTCAAAAAAAAAAAAGCTCTTAGTTTTTCATCTTTAACAAGTAATATAGTCATGGAAGGTTCATTTCATAGCTTTTTAAGGGTTTCTCAATTATAAAACTTGATGTTGAGAGCAAATTTTTTTGTTGTTAATCCATGTGGTGTGATCCCAGCCTTTGGAAGTTGGAAAATGCCAATTCAAGTGAAGACACGATAGGGCCAAAATTACAACAAAAGAAGGAATGGCCTGGTCAAGTCCATATTTTATCTTACCGATAATCCATAATATTTGAGAGTCTCGATGGCTCAAGCTCAACCAATATTTTATTGGACCGAAGGCCCATATTATGGAGTGCTAATAGCCCAATCAATATCTTGTCAAACCGATAGTCCATGATACAGAAGGCGGCCCAAGGGTCAAACTCATAGCTCACAACGAGACATGGCCCAAGCAATTAGGGATGTGGCAGTTTTGCCAACTGGCAAGCTGGGTCAAACACGGTGATCCCAAAACTCGGTGGCTTTCTACCTCATTTGCACCAAGCAACCGACTTAATTTGTGGGCATACCCACATTTCTTTCTATGGTGATAAAACTCCTTACTTTGTAGGAGCTCGTGCCATCGCCGGCAAAAATAGAGGATGTTAATTAAGACTATATATATATATAGGTGTGTTTAATTGGGTGATGCGGGTAATTGGGTGATACGGGTAAGCAATAGCATCCAGCCGATGTAGGTAGTGCCATCCAAATACCTAATCATATTCTTCACGTCATATATTCTGTTAAGGATATAAATCTTTTAGAATAGATGTTGATTTTGTATTCCCTAAATTAAGGGATTTATATAATATTTGTTAATTTTGATTTAAAGAATATCTTTTTATTTGAAATATTTCAAATTGCATGTAGAGCTCTATAAATAGAGCTGTATACTCAGATCAAATAATCAAGAAAATATGTAGCTTATTGAGACTTTAGTGTGTGGATATAGGTTATATGTCGAACTACCTTAATTTTTGTATATTTCTCTATTTCCTTCATTTCATATTATTCTGCATTCTATACTCATTACATTTTGAGATCTTATAAGGTATCAGTTGAGATCTTTCTTCATATTTTGAGATCTTATAAAGTATCAGTTAAGATCTTTATCTATTTCTTTCTTTTCATATTATTCTGCATTTTATACTCATCACATTTTGAGATCTTATAAGGTATCAGTTGAGATCTTATATGGTATCAAAGCTAACAGGCTAACACCAATAGTTAGATCCTGAATTGCAATTTTCTTTACTTCATTTTTCTCCTCTAATCATTTTCTCTCTGATTTTAACATGTATCAGAGAAGAAAACGATCTATAAGGTCCATTAAAAGGGAAATGAAGTATGAGGTCCATTAAAAGAGAAATGAACTTTTTTGCTTCATGGAGAAAAGATAAAAATGACATCTTATATAACAGCAACCGAAAAAGAAAGAAAAAAAAAAAAAAAAAAAAAGGCAGATGTTTTCGGCCCATTATGGCGCGCCGCTGCATGGTTCGTGATGTCCTGAATTTTTCTTCCCAACCACAGGTCTTTCGCTCTTAAGAACATGATGCAAACCCTATACACTGATAGTCAATTCAGCGTGGCTCATGATGCACTGAAGCCTGTTATGTTGTCTTTGATGAAACATGGTAACGGCAAAAAAGTTGCAGAGGGTTATTTAAAGTCTACCTGTCGTAAACTGAACGAAGTAAGTAATATATTCATTGTCCTAAGTTTGATGTCAACTTTGAATTCTTTACCAAGTGTTTATATATGTTTTCTAGTTGTGTTTATATATGTTTTCCTCATTTCATAAGAAAGATTATATAGGATCCGGTTAAGAAGTGTGTTGAAAGGTTTTTTAGAAATGAGTAGGACGACAGGTCTATGGCGATGAAATCTTTTGGATCGATGATAATCATTGTTTCTCTCAAATCTCTCAGCAACTAAATTGACCAATAAATTTTTAGTATTTATTATTTATTGGTTTGGAACATTTGATATATTATAATGATAAACAACCACTTTCTTTACAGTGAATCCTTGTGTTCCGATGGTGAATATGTGTGTTATTAATGTTTCTTGCTGGTATTTATTTTATTTTAATCTTATATCTGATAACTTAAATGCTTGTCTTTCACTCTTAAAAAATTTGTAATCCCAAAGAGGCAGATGTTTTGGGCCCCTTATGGCCCATTTCAAGCCCATAGTTGGCTCATTCCGGCCACAGTAGTCGATGTCAAAATTCCGGCCAAAAGTTGTTGATGTCAAAATTCCGGTCAAAGTAATCGTTGTCGGCCAAAAAGTTGTTGATGTTCAAATCCCGGCCACAGTCGCCGAAGTTCAAGTTCAAGAGTAGCCGATATTTCAAATCAAGCACCATCAACTCCAGCCACTCGATATGTTCAAGATCAACAATCGCAAACAAACTATTCATCTTGCGGGGGCATGTTAAGGATATAAATCCTTTATAATAGATGTTGATTTTGTATTTCCTAAATTAAGGGATTTAAATAATATTTGTTAATCCTGATTTAAGGGATATCTTTATATTTCAAATATTTCAAATCACATGTAAAAGCTCTATAAATAGAGTTGTATACTCAGATTATATAATCAAGGAAATGTGTAGCCTCTATTGAGGCTTTAGTGTGTGGATGTTCGGCAATATGCCGAACCACCTTAATCTTTGTATCTTTCTCTATTTCCTTCATTTCATATTATTCCGCATTCTATACTCATCACATTTTGAGATCTTATAAGATATCAGTTGAGATCTTATAAGATATCAGTTGAGATCTTATATATTCTTGGACCAAAAAATGATTTCACTAATTCATTAAATTCAGTGACATCAGAGGGTAGCGCTTCTCCACCCGTCAGCATTTTAACAAGATAACCAAAATCAATTCCAGCTTCCTCCATTAAAACAATCGACTCTGGATCGTGGGAATGACCAAGCCTGAAGTCCTTGAAATTAAATTCCCAAAAGCCATGGCATTTTCCCCCATTCTTATCCCATATAGCAAGACCCAATTGAATTATACTTGTATGCGTTGAATTTCATCAACTTGTAGTTGGGTGAAGAAAGTCTAGATTCTTGCCTCAGATTGTAGATTTGGCCTGGAAATTCAGTGTCCATGCCAATTAAGCAGCCCTTGCACCTAGAAACAACTTGCATCATCTCTGAAAATGCCCTATCCAGGTTAAAATCGAACACCTCCTGGTCTATCTCCACCCCCAACGATACGTCATCTTCTCTTCTCCGTTTTCTCACACAACAGAGTATTTTTGAATGAAGAAAATAGAATTTTTGAACGAACAGAAAATGATGGAATAGAGGAATTTTTAATGAAGAAAACAGAATTTTTGAACCAACAGAAAATGAAGAAAACAGAGAATGAAAACAAATTAAACCCTAACGGCTATTTTTTATTTTGCTCCCAATTGGTTTAACGGCAACTCTTGAAATTTTTCAAATTTTGAATTTTTGATGGACTTGGATAGAAGGAGAAGAAAAATTACATTTCTTTTCTTAAAATTACGAAAATAGTTTTTACCTTTTTTGTTAATACTTTATCCCCACGTTATTTCCGGAAGAGAAGAGGGTATACCTTGATCACCTGCGTTAATTTAATAATGTTCATCACTTCGGATCAGATCAGATCTCCGCCATGCAAAAATGCATAAGATGGGTACTTTGCACCGTACTAACTTTACACGTGTCAAATGGGTAATTGGCCACGTTGTGTTGCCTGGTATGTGGCGAGTGATAGAAAACATACCTAAACTATAAAATAAGCAAATCCCTTGCCGGTCGAGGGTGTGTGTATAAATTATTAAAGAAAAAAATGCAGTTTACCCCCCTAAAGTTTTAAGGGTTTTTCAATTTTAACTTCAAAGTTCAAAAATTGGCAATTTACCCCACTGAAGTTTCAAAAATTGGCAATTTAAACCTTCCGTTTAATTGGACAGAAATATTTTAAAAAAAGTATGAGGGTAATGATGTAATTTTATAGATTTCCGTCCATTTTGACAGAAAAATTAAACAGACTGTTTAAATTGCCAATTTTTTAAACTTCGGGGGGGTAGATTGCCAATTTTTGAACTTTGAGGTTAAAATTAAAAAACTCCTGAAACTTCAGGGGGGTAAACTATATTTTTCCCATTATTAAATATATGTTTTGAGTATTGCCAAGTGATTTGCTATATATGTTTTGAGTAATGCTAAACCTACAACTAGTTTACAACTTGTTAACATATATCGGTATGTGACGTCAACTACTATATATATATATTTTTTTTAACACTTTTCAACCACATTTTGTCACGTGTTAGCAAGTTATAAAAAAATTGCAAGTCTAACATTTTTCATCGAAACTAAGTAATTCAATGCGATCGGGATGTGAATAACTTAATATTATGGTGGACAAACCATTCAATCACCCTAATAGTTATTATTCATTAATTTTTTTCTTCTTTTTATTTGATGTCATAAAGTTATAAGGATTTAGAGTTGAATTGTTACAATATTGAGGTCTATAAATTAATTAATGAAAAGTGTGGCTATTAGAGTGCACGAACCACCTTCTTGGGTCAACGATAGTTATTCAACCACCCTAATAGCGGCCCCCTATATTACAAGCAAGTCCCATCCTTTAATCTTCTTCTTATATGTTGTCAGGAAGTTCAAAGGACTTAGAGTTGAATTGGAACAATATTGAGATATGTTAATTAATTGATTATAGAAATTCCTCTAGAAAGAAAAATCAAAACGTCCATGGATTGGGCAGAGCCTCCTCCCTCTCCATGGAAATGATTTGCAAATTTAAATAAAAACGTCCATGGAGACGGGGTTGGTAAATACTAGCAAACGAAACGACGTCGTAGAAGGGATTTAATAAACAATAAAAGGTAACCGCCACCCAACACGGCTGCAGAGAGTACTGCATCTGACATTAAAAAACATGACAGCTGGTGGTGTGGTGTGGACCGTGTGCTGTGAAAATGTCTTGGAAATTTGGAAAGACACTCTTGAGAAAACACAGAAAGTCAAGCGTTGAAAATTTAAAACAAACCGATCAATTGTATTTTGAGCTTTTGAACAAATTAAGGTGGAGCTAAGTGTTAGATCCTCTAGCTCCAATTGATGCAAAATCCAGCAATGTAACATAACCAAATTCCATATTCCATTGTAAGGAATTCCTGAATATATACAACATTGACAATACCTTGTTCCTTCTATTCATACGAGAAAACGAAGATCAAACAAAACGGTAAAGTAAGAGAGCGATTTAGAAAGTAAAAGGGTTCATTCCTAGCAAGAATGGAGTTGGACAATCATTGCTGTAAATTATTAAGAATTGAATGCTACATCAATCCATATCCCTCACATACATTCAACAAAGGGATGAAATCATACAAGATGAAGAAGAGGTTAGATCCTTTTCATCTGGTCAAGAACAATTTTTCTTTTTCTCTTTTCTCTTCCATTTTTTATTTATTTATTATTATTATTTATTTTTTTTTTACAATAGGGAAAAGAGATAGCCATCAGAAAGAGCATATGCATTTTATCCTTATTAAAGATAATTGAACTCATATTCACATTATGCCTCTAGCTGTATTTGGTTAAGTTGTGGTTCAGTTAGTGGATGTATGTCCCTAAGGGATAGTTCAATCGATTGTGAACCACGCCTCATGAAGCGAAGGTCACTAGGTCGATTTTTCTTACATCCTCCACTTCAAAAAAGGATCAACCATAGATTGGAATAACCACGGATGGTGTTATATGTTAATGAGTATCGGATTCTTCCTTTGAGTATGAAACTACACTTTTTTTCTTTATTTTACGAGTAATACTAGAAACTAACCGGTGGAAGGCAAAGAAGTTGTAAACATTTCATGTAACATATAGGTTGCATTATGTTGACCGAAAAGAAAAGGCTTGACTTCTAAATCTTGTCTAATCAGCTCTTGATATGTAACACACTTAATCATACATGAATTATATTGATATGTTACGCCAGTAAATGGTGGTCCAGAACAGTTGGTTAGATGTTATCTAAAATTTAAATGTTGACGTGATTATTATTATTATGTTGTAGAAAAAAAAAAAAAAAAAGCTTGGCCATGTTGATGTTGGCTAAAACCCACTTTCCTGAATTCGATTAAAGCACTAGTCCTGTTCTAACCGTGTGTCAATCTTCTTTCTTTTTAATTCTTTTGGTGTTCTATTTGTTTGAGAGTGTTGTCAAAGGTATTGGAGCATTTGCGATGGGTTGCTTAGAGTCACTAGTAGATGTAAGATGTGGCCCAAGCAATTAGGGGAAGAGGGGGAAGGACAATGTTGTTTACTTAAAATATCAAGGTACATACCCTGATAAATTCTCTATATTACAAGAAAAAGTGTAAAACATAAAAAAACAAAAACATATTCCCACAACTCTGATGCACAGATTTGATCATATCTCCACCCAACAGCCAGATCGAACAAAGCCAGAAAATTCACGGGGCACACTAATCCTCGCCAATCTACCATTTTTCTCATCTTTCTCCATTTCTACCATATACAACCCTTGTGGCGCACCTTGGCAGGCCGACCCTGTCACTAGTGTCCGCGCTCCCAACATAACCCCACAAGTCCCAATTCACCAATTTCCCATCTCTCCTCACCCCAACACATGATCTTGGACACTGACCCAGCTCCCAAACCCCATCCACCTGCCTCCACCCACCCAACCCAAATGCGTACACATTAGCGCTTCCTTCAAACACCCCTTGGCTCTCCGTGTCGTACCCGCTGACGACCCAAAACTCGTCTCCAGTCACAGTTCCTTCGCCATCGCCGGCAAAAATAGAGGATGTTAATTAAGACTAGATAGGGATAATGGACACACACAAATAGAGGATGTTAATTAAGACTAGATAGGGATATTGGACACTCACACACACACATAGGTGTGTTTAATTGGCCTCCCAATTGCCAGTGGAAGTCTCTTATGATTACCCTTCGGAAGTATACATGTGTATGTAATGCAGCTAGCTATAAATCTAGCCAGCAACTAGCTATAAGAGTATTAATTTATCATCACCTCATGCTTGAGCCAATAAGCCTTCATTTTTGATTTTTCACCCAATTGGTTTACTCTTCAGCCTTATGTTTCAATTGGACATTGCTGTGTACAACTGACGACAACTCTTCAAAATTTTCTAAACGGAAATTTGTGTTCTTTTGTCTAATATTTATTTTTGATGAATATATAGTTGGCTACTATAATTCTCCATACATTACTTAAGATTTGAACCAATTATTGGGATTCCAATGCAATATTTAGTATTGTTGACCACCAAAATTGGATATGGTATTCTATATTGTTCGCACTCCCCTGTTTATAGTAAAACAGAGGAATATGTGCACAAATTTTCTTGGAAATGATCATATTTCTCTTATAATAAAGTCAATATTGTGCTTAGTTCATAACTCATAGTTACTTAGAAGAAGGGCAACGATTTTACTTGTTCCTGGTCGCCATGGCCCAAGCTCATTGATGATTCTCCTACATCCACTTAGAGCATTCACAGTAAGTTCAACAAAATAGCCTTTTGGTTATTTTGCTGAGCCTAAACTGCTAAAAACCTTCCCCCATCTGGCTGGCTAAAATGGCCCAGCAGATGTTGAGGCGCTACAGTAGTCAGCAAGTTTGCTGAGTACTGTAGCCTCAACAAGCTAAATATATATATTAAACAATTAGCCCCTCCATATCTCATCAAATGGTACAATACTTTTCTCTTTCTTTCCAGCATATGCTACACGGTTGGATGAATGCTCTACGGTTGGATGCTAAGAAGGAAAAAAAGAATAAAGAAAGAAAGAATAAAAAAAGCAATGGGAAAATAATATTTAAATGATAGGTAAAGAATATTTAAATGAGATAATAAAAGTGATAATTTAAAATGCTAAGTCGGATGTGAGTGCTTTAAAAAATTGAATAGTTAAAATAGATAATGGTTATCTTTTTGGCTAAATTTAGTTAAAAAGTTGCTGAATCGGATGTGAATGCTCTTACTTGCCTAATTGCTAATGTACTTCCCCCGCTTTTAGTTAAGATTAATCCTTATAGGCTGATTTAAGATATAACCCATCAATTTTTCTTCCAAAAATAAATAAATTATCCACAAAGTATTCTTAATAGGTACTTGTAATTCTTCTAACTCTCTCATTCATCTCGTCTAACTTTGTTTTAAATCTACCACATGATATATATATCTACATGTGAGTCTTATAAATTTAATGGAAGATTTGAAAACAATATTAATGGAGTTTGATAGAAAATGGACAGGAAAAAAAAAATCGCATTTCTCTTCTTAAAATTACAAAAACAGTTTTTTACCTTTTTTCGTAAATAATTTTTTCAAACCAAACACAAAAAGCACTCCCTAAAATGCTTTAACAGACAAAGTTTTTTCTTTTTTTTTTCAAACAAATTTATGTTGCACTACATTCTTAGACTACACATCTTTTGTGGGACAAAATTTACCTATTGAAAAAATTCTCTTTAAAAGTAACCTATGTCCTTAAAATATGAAATAGTTTGAATTAAAAAATTGAAAGAAACTTGTGTCCTTTTGTAGTGGTGGACATTCAGGAAGCTAAGTAGGCTTTGGTTGAGTTAAGATGATGCACGGCACACGAGGAGTCCTTCGGATAGATATGATTTGGTTGAAAATTAATGGGAATTTGTTTGCATCAAGGGCTTGGAAACTTCCTCTAGGGGTTCTTCTAGGATGACCCACGTACAGGTTGACTTGAATATCCCAAAAGAAGGTTAATTTTGATGCCTTGATGGGTTAATAACAACAAAAAGTTCTTTAAAAGTCCAAAGCTTGTCTCTAGTTTAATAACACTTGAGAAAACATTCAATCTCAATACAAATAATGAATATATGATCTGTCAAAGATAATATTTATATCGCGTTAAGGCTATGTCTCATACAATGTGGATTGTGCATGCATTTTGGGGTGACTATAATTTGCACTAAACAGCCTTACCTACTAAAATTCCAAATTTTGGTGGCTTTAATTATTGGATACCAGTTTTTGCATTCCCTACATATTTTACTTGTATTTTTTTTTTTTTTTTCCTTTATTGGAGTTTTAGTAGGAGTATTATAACTTTTACTACAAGTCATTTCCAAACCAACGTGATAGATCGTTGCACTACGGCTTCCATTTCGTCATTGTTGCCCTCAAACCTATATTGACAATGTCAATCACTTCATCTCCTCCTCCTCCTCCATGTTTGGGCATGGATTTCAACATGGATATGTGTCTTTAGGGCTGATGTCTACTGATGTTTGTATTATTTTGTATTAGAATTAGCCACTACATCGTGTATGAGATCGAACGCAATTTGTTAAGTATGAGATTAAATGGGTTGCTGCTTTATGGTTGAGTCAGGAGGGGGCGACTTATAAGTCATATTAAAATGTTTTAGTGAGGCTGTCAAAAAAGAAATGACTATCATTGGATCAATGTCAATAAAGTGGATTGTAGTGGACTTCGGCTAATCTCAACTTTTTTGGGCTCCAATTTTCAAGAATAAGTTCTACCCAAAGATTAAATTATTCTTTCAAAGTTCAAACTCAAGTTTGGAAATAAAGTTAATTAGAAAAAAATAAAGTTTGGAAATAAAGTTCTTTGATTATTTTGATTAATATTAAGCAGTCTTTATATAGAACTAAAGATAGATTTAATCCTAAAGTACTGATAATAAAATTAATCTAAAATAAGATATAATTTCCATGTAATAGAAGTTATAGAACCTCGACCTTATCCCCACGTTATTTCCGGAAGAGAAGAGGATATACCTTGATCACCTACATTAATTTAATAATGCTTAGTGGAGTGCAATTAAACATATTTTGGGAGTGCTGAGGAAGATGCCTTCGAGTTCTTTCTTCAAATAATTCGCAGCCCCTCAATGTTCTGTCTCTGAGTTTCTAGTAGATGTAAGATGCATGTATCATGTGGCCCAAGCAATTAGGGGAAGAGGGGGAAGGACGTTGTTGACATGTTGTTCACTTAATATCAACATACATACCCTTCTAAATTCTCTATATTACAAGAAAAAGTGTAAAACATAAAAAAAACAAAAACATATTCCCACAACTCTGATACACAGATTTGATCATATCTCCACCCAACAGCCAGATCGAACAAAGCCAGAAAATTCACGGGGCACACTAATCCTCGCCAATTTACCATTTTTCTCATCTTTCTCCATTTCTACCATATACAACCCTTGTGGCGCACCTTGGCAGGCCGACCCTGTCACTAGTGTCCGCGCTCCCAACATAACCCCACAAGTCCCAACTCGGACCGCCGAGTCCGACTCAGCCCAACTCACCAATTTCCCATCTCTCCTCACCCCAACACATGATCTTGGACACTGACCCGGCTCCCAAACCCCATCCACCCGCCTCCACCCACCCAACCCGAATGCGTACACGTCAGCACTTCCTTCAAACACCCCTTGGCTCTCCGTGTCGTACCCGCTGACGACCCAAAACTCGTCCCCAATCACAGTTCCTTCGCACTCATCTCGCTCCTGACTCAGTTGAGTCAACTCATTCCACTCGTCGCGCCTCAAATCGTAAACCCACGCCGATCTCGAAGCGTTCTTGTACTCGTCATGCCCGCCCGCTACGCAGACTCGGCCCTCATAAGCGCCGGTCGCGAAGAACGAGCGCTTCGCAGGCATGTCCGCGCCTTGTCGCCACTGATTCGTCGTGAAATCGTACACAAAAACGTCGGTGACCGGATTGTAACTCACAGGGTCCCAGCCACCCATCACAACCAGTTTGCCTTCACAGCTTGCCAGTTGGCAAAACTGAGGCAGCCCATCTGGGTATTTGGGAACCGGGTCGAGTCGCTCCCAAGTCCCTGTACCCACTGGATCAAATACGGTGATCCCATAACTCGGTGGGTTACCTCGTTTTCGCTCAGTGGAAGACTCGTTTGCACCAGGAAGAGCTTGCACCAAGCAAGCGACTTTGTGGGTATGCCCAGATTTCTTTCTATGGTGATAAAACTCCTTACTTTGTAGCAGCTCGTTCCATCGCCGGCAGACTCGGGATGCGTTTCCATGAGCCGTGTAAGGCACCCGAGTCAAGCAATCAAGGCCGATCTCTTCAGGCAAACCCGGTACCAACTCAGCGGACTCATAACTTCCCATTTGCAATTGCAGGGCCATGGAAGCTTGGAACGCTTCGGTGTGGCTTTTATACAAACAGTTGGATAACAGAAATTCTAACAGACATGCAATGGTGACGTGGCCGTACAGTGTGGGAGAAATATCCTCTGCCATATCCGATAGCTGTCTGTCATCGTCAAGACTCAAGATCCAAAATGTTCGCTCCAAAAAAAAAAACTTAACGATCCACATTTATAGTCGTTCCCTACAATAAAATTTGTATGGATTTAGAAAATAGAAAATAGAAAATTGCAATCCTGATAGGTATTGCAAGGGATTCGGATGCTACCCATATAACTATGATTTTTTTTATTACTTTTTTTATAAAAAAATTATTTATTATTTTAGATTAAATAATTGGTATTTATTGCCTTAATATATAATGAATTAAGTAATATCTAATAGCATGTGCCTCTTGCTGTTAGGAAAATGCTTGGACCCTACACTTTTATAATAACTTCACATAGCATTTCATATTTTATAAAAATTAAATGTAACGTGGTTTGCAACTTAGTAGTTCAAATTTTAATGGCCAATATGATAAATGTTGCATGAATTATCATATCAATATGTAAATATAGTAAATACCTTATAGACGGTCACTTACTTACTAGTATAAATTTTAAGGGATGACGTGTTAAGTTTTACAGAAACTATCACATTAATTTATAATAAAAAAGTAATACCCAACACTCATTTACTGTATATGTCCACGGGCCGAAAGGGGTAAAAGATTTTGGTTTTATCGTATTATCAAAGAATTTTAATCATACATAAATGATAGAAGTCTTGAAAACTTAAAAAAAGAAAAGGGATATGATATTTTCATAATCCTTGGTAAAATTCCCAAGTTAAAGTTATTAAATACAAAAAAAAAAAAATAATAATAATAATAATAAAATAAATCATTTCTTTGATATTATGAATGATTAGTTAATAGTCACAAAGAGAGATTGTTTTGTTTTTCGTAAGTCGGTCCACGTTTTTAATTTTATGGTATTACCATAAAATTCTATTTGAAAAATTATAACTAAAATAAATTTAAATGAATAGTTTTGATTGAATGATTTAGGCTTTATTTATTCCCTAATTTAGGGCAAAAAAGCCCATAAAATAAAGTAATGATATAAATAAGACTAAAATCTTCCTAAAATTATCACATTTAAAATAATTCTAAAAAAACTAGACTCTATAAGAATTCTACTCCTACTTATACATTCCTTCATAAAACAAACAAACAAATAATTAAAAAAAAAGATGTCCCCAAAAAGAAATAACAGGCTGCTAAAGGAGTGGGTCCCTTTTGCATAGGTGGTTGTTTGTGATTTCTAATTGTCCTAAGCTATCAGGATGAACAGGGGTGGCCACTTGATGGGTGATTGGACATGGGTGTTAATGCCGAGGTGGCTAAGGATCCTTATCTTGGGGGGTCCTCCAATCCATGAGGATGAGGTTGAGTTTAGAAAGTAATCTACGGAAGTTAATGGCCCCTTAAACACGATTCCCTCTGAAAAGCTCTTCCAATGGGAGACT
The DNA here is from genome assembly GCF_901000735.1 of Corylus avellana. NCBI lineage: Eukaryota > Viridiplantae > Streptophyta > Magnoliopsida > Fagales > Betulaceae > Corylus > Corylus avellana. The sequence goes on from NC_081550.1 coordinate 652,141, forward strand.
CCCTCCTCCCCACTTCACTACTAAACCTCCTTCTTTAATGGACTACTAAAAAAATATATGTTTTTTACATACTTAAGAAATACATGACAGTTTTATAAATTAGGTTAGAGAAAATTCCTTCAACTTAAAATAAATCTTTGTCCGGTTGAGAATATGTTAGAAACATTGAGGTGAAGATATAAAACAAAATTATCCCATTTCATGTGTAAGAGGTGAAGATAATTAGAGGATATGTTTATAGGATAATCCAAATCAGAATATAATCATACAACTATGTTTACTAAATATCCATCAAAGCAATTTGGAAGTCAATCTTTCATAGCGTGGAGAGGCAGCCTTCCATTTATCATAACTTAATTGATAAAAATTTTGTTTACATATTACATTTTTATTTTATTTTGTATTGAATTGGTTGTTTACACATTACTTGTTTCATACTTTACCCTCATTATTATAAATAATTTGTTCTCCCAACTCTTATTTCCATACTTATATATAAAATAAAATAAAATAAAAACTCGTATTTTCACAAGATAAGAAAGAAAAGCTATAAAGGAGGAGATATTTTCCATTGTCGTGCCAAATAGATAAGCACAAGGAGAATAAATTCAAAGCTAAAAAGGAGGTGATCTTTTTCATTGGCGGCCCTTATCGTCCCACTTAGATTTTTAATTAACAATACCACACAAATGAAGTGTATAACATTTTTTCTTTATATATATTATATTTTTATTCTATTTTTACTCTTATATTTCTAATTAATGTGGCGTTGGCAGTACTACATCAATAAAGTAAGATAAAAATGTAGTGTATAACAAAGGCTTAATTAACCTTTAAATTTTTATTATTATTTTTTTAACAAAAGTGGTTAGAATAATTACCTCAGTATTGTGAGATAAAAATATAATTTTTAGTATTACAATATCCTATTACCAATCATTCTTTGAATTTTTAAATTTTTTTTATTTTTTAAGCTGGTTTAATGATTGATTAGCAATACTATATCAGCAAATTCGGATAAAATAGTGTATGATTTGACACTGTCTAATGTCTATTAGTCATCAAATAATCCAAATCATAATAATGACTAATTCAAATGCTGATCGACAGTACATGACTTGTCAACAATTCCTATCACCAATTTGCTACAACTTATGTACATTATTCAAACGTGATTTGTGCTGTCCCGACAACTAATCTATGCTAGCCGAAAGAAACAATAGATGCTGTCTAAACTAGGCTTTTGAAATGTTGATGTGATGATTATTATGTTCTAGAACAAAAAGAAAAAATACATGGCCAAGGACAGATAAGCCATGTGTTGATGTTATTGTTTGTTAAAGCCACTTTTTAATTCTTTTAGTTTTGGTGTGTACCAACTGGTTGGCATATTTGCTGGGGGAGTGTTGTCAAAGGCATTAGAGCATTTACAATGGGCTTGTTAGCCTCTCTTGTAGATGATGCCATGTGGGTAAAACATTTATTTGAAAACATGATATTTAAGAAAAAAATAAATTTATTGAGAAATAATATTTAAAAAAAAAAGTAGTGAAAGAAGATAGTTAAAATAGAGAACGGAAAGTAGGTGCTTTGAAAAAAAATGGGTAGCTTTAAATTATATATATATATATATATATAATAACAAAAATAGAGAAAAAACTTGTTGATCCATATGTAAATGCACTTATAGCTTTTATTATAAGTTTCTTACAAACTAACGTAATAGTTTATGTAGCACTTATCATGTCAAGTACTAAACAAATAAATTTACTTAATACGTCAGTCATGTTTGCCACGTGACACTTAATACGTATCACGTCAACTATTACAATTTGATAAACAAATTTAATTGTTTAATAACACATGAAGACGTCGGTCTATAAAAAAAAAAAATTGAAATTCCCTGGACGTTTTCTGTTTTCCTATACGTTTGGAGATGACTTTTAGAGTGACCAATAAACAAATTACAAAATGAAAATCACATCTTTGCAGGCCAGGCCGAGCAGTAGTTAAAACTTAAAAGGTATGGATCATCAGATCATGTCAGCCCAAGCCTGATGGATATAAAATCAAGTTACCCCAGCCCATTAGAATGGACTTACATGTTTAAGGCCGGCCCCATTGCTTGATTTAAAAAAAATAAATAAATAAAAACCAAAAATGAGCTTTTAAAACGATTCTGGGAAGTGGGTTTGAACTTTGAAAACCCTGTTTGACCTGTATGAATTGACAGCTTGATGATCAAGCTTTGTGTTGGCAAAGTGGGTCTATTCCACTTTGATATGGATCTCATCATGAGACCGGATGCATGTGTTATGGGTCCAGAGGGACTTGAAAATTAATTGTCAGCCTATTACTTTAGTTATTTAACAATCTTAATTAAAGTTTGTATCTCATAATTTGTACTGTTTTATATATATGTCTTACCCATAATGTGATTGAAGGTTGCCTTGTATCCTACTATAACTTGATATATGCATTGGCAGCACCTCAGTAGACATGTAGACATCATTAAAACCAAGTGTTGGAGGATATTTCATTGTGCAGGTAGGGCTGATGACACCATGAACCTTGGAGGCAATCACCATTGCTTTTTAAAAATTGTTCATTAGCTAAAATTGTTCATTAAAAACGCATGCCGCCAACAATTGCCAGCAATATTCTCAGTAATGTTTTATTCATAGCATGATGATGGTGATTTGTATGTTATATACCCAGCTCTGTGGATTACAGCAAACTTCCTTGTGAAGGAGCCCAAATTAGCAAGGAGACACCTGGTTCTGCTGCAATTGATATCAGCCATTCACCAGCTTTCTACTAGGAGATCAACACACATTTATTTGGTTCTCAAAATGTTTTTCTTTTTCTTTTTATTTTGGCCTGGGGTGGAACTTTCGATAGTGTCTTTTATTTTATTTTATTTTGACTTAGAGAGAACATAGCATAGGCTATAAGGCAAAAAAAAGATGGGGTTTTAATCAAGGATATATTTTACTGTTAATATTTTGTTTTATTGCATTTAAAACAAGTCTAATCTAAATTATGAATGTAAAAGATCTTGTTTAGGTAAAAAAACTGAGCATGGGCTCAAGGCATGCTACCTATAAAAAAGGATGCAAAGATGGGAAATGTTGGGCATCAGCAGTCTCATGCCCATCATGTTCAGCAATTTTGGCAGTCTCAATTTCTTTGAATGTGAGAGTATGGACGATTAGTTTAAGCCTAATCACACACGCTAAGCAATGGGCTTAAATCTGATAAAAGTCTAGGCTCTACTAATAACAAGTCTGTTTAGACAACAATTGATGCAAAACCAGCTTGCCTTCGTTGGTGTTATTCAGTTATCCTAAAAAGATAAGATGATAGATAAGACTGACAACCCATTTCACCAACGAGGCTGTCGGGCTGATGTCCTGAAAAAAATACTTCCACAAAAGTAACTAATGACAAGTTGTGGTAACTAATGAAACCAACTTGTCAAGTATATTGTGCAAAATGTCTTTTGTAATTCTCTTGTTTTACAATAACTAATATCTTGCATCCATCTCATTCGCAGAGCTATGTATCTACACACCACTTTCTTGTACAAGATTCTGGTAAAAAAGGGAAAGAATAGAATCTGCAGAAGATGAAGCAAGACCCTGTACTTATGTACCTACTCCAAACCCTGATCTTCTAATTTTTCTCCAGCATTATTGAACTCAAGCCACCTCTTGGAATTGCAAAAATTCATGAAAAAGTACCAAGCAATCCCACCCAGTGTCAGAAGAGCACTTACCAAAAAGACAGTTTTAGTAGCCACTGCCATTACATAGACCAAAAACCCAGATGGAATCAAGCACATAACCAGCAGCCCTGGCAAACTCATTGGAACTTTGAAGGGCCTCTTCGCTGCCGGCAACTTCTTCCTCAACCAAAGGAAAGATGCAAATTCCAATAGCATCCCCAAACTGTACAAGAAATTAACTGAAGATATAATGTTTACAAAACTCATGTAAGAAACTGCAAGCGTTATCACTGTTGAAAGCAAAATTCCCACCCAAGGTGTGCCAAACCATGTAGACCTTACCCCGAAAAGTCGGGGCAAAACTCCTAAATCTGCCATTCCAAGAAGTTGGTATGCACAACTGCTCAATTGGGCTTCATACAGTCCAATAACTGATAAAATTGCACCAATTTCAATACATACTTTCAACCATTTCCCAGCAATTATTTCTGCAGCATCTGCAAAATACCCATCAACCCAATCTTCTTGATGCAGAGGTATGGCCCCAGTTGCAGCCAGGAGAGGAATCAAGTAAGCCAAACAAGTGAACAACCCAGCAGAAAGCAATGCCTTTGGGAAGGTTTTCTGGGGTTGTTCCACTTCACCAGCTAAAGTACTAGCATTGTCCCAAAAATTCAAGTTCCAAAAGAGGGTATTGAAAAACAATGTCCAATCTTTTCCCACACCCACCTCACCCAAACTGATCCATCTACTAGGCTCAATTTTAGGAATTGCGACCAAAGACATCACAATAAATGGCAGAAGTGAAACAATTCCTAGAGCTACTGCAGTGTACCCTACTATAGTCAGACCAGTATAGTTCAAAAAAGACAGCACCAAAGTTGAAACAAATATAGCAAAGTAGCGAGGCAGGCCTGACGAGAAAATAGGCAATACCAGCTTGAGATAATCTATGCAGAGAACTGGGTATGAGGCCAAGTTTATGACCCCACTGAGGAACTTCCAGGAACCCATCAAGGAGCCCCAGAAGGGGCCAAATGCCCGGTGGGCCCAGATGACGAAGCCGCCATTACCGGGGAAGGTGGTGGCGAGCTCGGCGGTGACGAGGGCCTCCGGGATGCTCCATATGAAGGGGAAGATGATGAAGCCAAGGATAGCAAAGAGAGGCCCGGCGGCCCCGACTGCAGATTCTTCGCCGTAGGGGCCGCCGGCAACCTCAAAGTAGATCAGGAAAACAAGTGGGATTAGAGCTAGTTTTTTGGGGGTTTTGGTGGTGGTTGGAGGTGGCGATGGTTCTTGTTCAAGAAGGGGCTGGTTGTTCGGGGAGGCGTGGCTAGTTTCCATGGTGGGTGCTGGATCTTTTGGACTGAAATCTTGTTGGTCTGTTCTTTATGTCATTGGATTCCGGGGGGGTGGGGGCTAAGTCCACCTGCATGATGAAAGTGACGGCACTCGAACGTTTTTTTTCTTCTTTTGTCAAGAATAACTAAAACACAAGAGAAATGGTATCAAGCATTTTTAATTAGAGAATAATGTTTATAGAGACTTGACATAAATCAAGTTTTTTTTTTTTTTTTTTTTTGGTCTATCTCTTAACATTTGTTTTTTTAAAATAAATAAATAAATAAGTGGATCTGTGGATGTGACACATCAACAAAAATGATATGAGATAAATAGTTAAAATGCTAACTAGCATTTCACATAATCTCTAAAGAGCAAAATCAAACTCAAAATCCAACTTAGCCATACAGATTTTACAAGGTTTTCTTACAAACTATAGCATATCTCTTTTACCATATTAGTCATTAAATTAACACGGTAGTCTATATGCCATCCACATCAGAAACATTATCCTCAAAATAAACCGATAGAGCGGTCTATCTATTACATGGTTGGTCGTGAGATTCATGACCAAGAGATCCCACGATCAGGTCGTGATAAAGAGATGAACGACCATTCTACAAGTCGTTTTGGGTGGTTCAGGTGGTTGTGCAAGCCATTCTTTCACTAAAAGATCGAATAGAAAAAGACAAGCATAATGTAGGACTTCAATTTTTTAATGAATGACATGATAGGGGCACATGAATTACCATAATAGTTTATAAGAAAAGGAAAAAAAAAATACTAAAATATGTAGTAATCAATATACTTTCCTTGACAAAAGAGATTCACAACCATAAACTCAATATTTTTTGGCGCATGAGGAGGATTAGTAGCTTTCACGTGGAGTCCTGGGCGCATAAGAACGTGGAATTTGATGGATTTCACTTGTCACAATCTTTGTTTGGAGCATAATAATAATAATAATAATAATAATAATAGTAGTAGTAGTAAGATTATATGCATTTTATATTGGACCCAAGTATTGAAACCATTCTGCAGATCTGGTCAAATGGTCATGGGCTCACATTTCAACTGTCTTTCAATGTGAAGATGAGGTACTTCATACTTCAGTTTTCACTTTGACTCAAAATAATTGGTTGCATGGTAATTGTATTATTATATCATAGTTCAGAGTTATATGTTAAATACAACATAAATATCCCACAAAGTTAACATGACTGGATTTAGCAGTCCTTTGATCAACTTGTATTAAAAAATAAAAAACTTCAATAACTACTAGATCTTGTCACGTCAATTATGTGAGATATTTGTAAGATAATTATATGGTATGTAGCATTAATCTATAGTTTATTAGTTTATTGATCCTTTTCTTTCTATTTCTTTTCTGAGTAGATGCATTTTTTTTTTTTTTTTTGAAACGGAATTCATATCAATTCCATTCATAGAAATCATGAGCATATAGCTCTTACAAGCAACCATAGCCACATTATGAGGTTACAACTTACCAGCATCACAGATGACGTATTATATTCCAAACTCAAAATCAATCCACTAACCCATGACTAATCTACATATTAAAAAACGGATTTGTGCTAAACAGATTCAAACTAATGCATATGTAGTGTTTATTCCTCGGAAATGAAGATAGACAAACTCTCAACCGAAACTCTTCCTCTTCGAGCCGAAAGCTAAGATAACGTTTGCATCCACAACTTAAAGGTTTGGACCATAGCAAATAACTCATAGGACATCACGCATGTAAATCGAGAGGGGAACAGAGCCTTATTACAAGCCAAAAAAAAAAAAATACAAGCGTACAAAAAAATAAAGGGACCAAAATGTAAATACAAACAGAATAAAATCGGAGAATCACACTAAGCAGGTAACGGCAGCGGGAAGGAAATCGATCGCGTGCTGGCCAAGTAGATGCTTCTCTTTCTAATGAAAAGCAAGTAATTGAATTCAATTTAGCTATATATTGGACTTACTTGATCGATCCAGCTTGGATTGATTAAAATGGTGAGAATCCTATTATTTGGGTAACGAGATTAAAGGTTATTATATATCATTTAAATAAAATATATTTGCGTATGTTCAATGTGGAGGAGACCTTTTTTTTTTTTTTTTCTTTTTTGTTTTTAACTTTGCTAAGCAATAAAGAGGACACATTTTAGTCCTCAATATCTCAAAACTAATTTGAGACGTATGGAATGACAGCTAAATCTACCAAACTTTCTAATTAAATATACATACAGTACCCCTCAATCTCATTCTGTGCATTTTTCAATTCAATATATATATATATATATATATATATATATATATATATGTGTGTGTTAATTTATTTTAAAATTTTAAGCTGATAAAAAAAATAAAAATAATTAGAGCTGAGTGTGTGCACATGGTAGCAATGTTTTTACGCACATGACAAATAAATGTCGGTGAGATACAATATTATAACTTGTGTTTGGTCATCATCTTTGACCCTTTCCCCTTTTGGAATTGAAACTCTATAGTAAATCAATAATAATAATAATAATATACTTCTCTTTCTGTAATTTTCTCTGAAAAAGACGATGGGGACACACAGAAAAATACTGAATCATAATTTAAAAATTCAGCCATGCATGTGACAATTGAACATGTGCATTCAAAGAGTGAGGAAAATTATTAGATTAAGAAAAAAGAGTGAGGAAAAGAAAACAGTGAACAGTTTTCTCCAATCTTCTCAGCAATTTTTTTTAGTAAAATAATGATAGATATGGTGGCCGGAAAAGAAGATGAGGGATCAAGAGCTCCTACAATTTCTTAAATTTGCTGGGGTTATAAATTCTCAAATTCAATTTGTTTATTCAAAATGAAGAGCTTGGACCTAATTATGTAAGTAATAAATAAATAAAATAAAATAAACTAATAAGTAGTATGTAGTCGGAGCTTAAAGTGGTTGCTCAATCCTTCAAGAAAATTGGTGAGTTAGGGTGACCACCTACTCATCCTTAAGGGAGTAGTTAGCTAATTAAGTGTGCGATTAGGGTAGACCGACCACTCTATTTCACCCCTTTGAGAAAGTAGCCGACAACCCAAAGGTGTAATTGGGACGAGTCGACCACTCATTCACTTTCAAATGGGTGGTCATCCATCTAAAGATGTGGTTGGAATAGACTGACCACCCTTTCTCACCCTTTGAGAAGGTGGCCGGCCACCCAAAGGTGTAATTGGGTTGGCCGACTAGTTCAACCCTTTATTTATTTGTTTTTTAAAGCTTATACAGCTCAATCCGAACCATTTTTTTTGAAATAACAACCTAAATCGTTGAACATGCAACCTGCAATTTCAAGGAATTGCAAGTGATTTAAATACAAAGAGGAGGTGGATCACCTTTTCAGATGATATATTTTGTTAGAATTGTTTTGCAGGTAACTATTTTTAAGCTAATAAAGTGATTTATTTTATGCCTCTTGCCGACATGATTTTGGGTGGAACCCCAACAAGAAGAGATTATTCTTTCTTAAATTTTCATATTCTACAAAACTTTTAATAAAAAATAAGTTTGTAGGCTGATTCATTTCACGTGATGTGAGAAGGGACTCAAGAGTCAAGAATTAAGCGAGAATTAAGGCTTAAGGAATCAAGAAAAGTTGGAAGGAAGGAGACAAAATGGAAAAATGATTCACCAATTATTGAACAAAATATCAAACCCTTCAAACAAAGACCAAGGAGATATTATGCTTATTTCAGATTTCTACTTTATTTACTTCTTAAGCATATTTAAATAATTAAATATATTCCTTTTCTCTTCACTAGCTTTCAATTTATGTGGTCAAGGATCCACTCAATGTGAGCAGAATCTTTACTTGTTTGTAAAAGAGGCTGACCACTAATTAATAAATTAATAAGTCAATTTTTTTTGTTTAATTATTTAATTGGTGAAAACCCATTTATAATTGTGTATTAAATTGATATATGCTCTTTAAAATATGTGATTCTCATATGAATGTATTTTTAAGGGAAAAATGCAGTTTATCTTCTGAAGTTTCAGGAATTTTTTAATTTTAACCTCAAAGTTCAAAAATTGGCAATCTATCCCCTTGAAGTTTTAAAAATTGGCAATTTAAACCCTCCTTTAATTTTTTTGTCTAAATTGACGAAAATTTATGAAATTACATCATTACCTTCAAGCTTTTTTAAAAAAAAATTTCGCCCAATTTAACGAAAATTAGTAACGAAAGGTTTAAATTGTCAATTTTTGAAACTTCAGGGGAATAGATTGCCAATTTTTGAACTTTGGAATTAAAATTGAAAAACTCCTGAAACTTAAGGGGGTAAACTGTATTTTCTCCTATTTTTAATATAAACTAAAATTTGCTTGTGATTCTCAATTCACTTGATTTAAAAATAAATATCAAGTTAATTACTTTTAATGTCTCGTTCTAAGTACGCTTTATGTCACATGAAGGTTGTATCCTGTTGACTTTAATATAGAAATCTCTAAAGATTTTTTTCTTTAACTATGATGCACGTCCAATAAATGTTTAATTAAGATTGCGTTCAAACTCCGTCATCCCAGAGCTTTTTTTAAAAAGGAATTTTCTCAGAGAAAATTCTTCTAATCTATGTTAAATTTTAATGCCTGTATTAATGGAATAGAATCTAAGAACCCCAATTAGAATTTTAGTTTAATTGTTCTTCTTATCGAGGAATAAAGTTAATTACAATTAGAATTTCAGAAAAAGTAGCAAACACCTTCAATTTGTAATTAATTAAACCACACAAAATCACATGCCATATCTTACAATTTCTACTTATTTTTTGGGTAGTACACACCCAATCTGCCCCCAAAAAGAAAGCAAATTTCCTTACAATTGCTGCTGCTACAGGAGAAGTTCTAATTTTCTGAGCTAGAGATTACGACAATTCAATTCACTCATGATGAGACTAATCTTTTCTGCATAACTAGAATCATTCAATTTTGGGTCTCCAATTGAAGCCCCACAAGCTTCAATCTTTCAAAAGGTCATGAATAAACCACCAACCACACTAGTCTATTGGCCATTTATTTCAACTCCAACTTCACCATCAACGTTGAACTTGAACAACTTCTTTGACTTGCAAAGTTTCATCAAGAAGTACCATCCAATCCCACCAGCAGTCATTACACCACTCACTAAATAGACTTTCTTGGTAGCAAGAACCATTATCAACACCAAAAACCCAGATGGTATCAAGCACATGATCACCAGCCCCGGCAGCCGCAGCGGAACCCGGTACGGCCGCTTCATAGTTGGCAGCTTCCTTCTCAGCCAAACAAATGAAGCAAATTCTAACAACATGCCCAAACTATACAAGAAATTGGCAGAGGATATAATGTCTGTGAAATTCATGTATGAAACCGCTAGTGAAATCACAGTTGATAACAAAATTCCAACCCAAGGTGTGTTGAACCACTTAGACCTTAGACCAAAAAACTTAGGCAAACATCCTATATCTGCCATTCCCAGAACTTGAAAAGCACTGCTGCTTAATTGGGCTTCAAACAGCCCAATTGCTGATAACACAGCACCAATCTCAAGAAAGATTTTCAACCATTTCCCAGCAATCAATTCTGCAGCTTGAGCCATAAACCCAGATTCCCATTCGTTTTGGTCAACAGAAAGAGCCCCAGTGACAGCCAAAAGTGGAATCAAGTATGCCACGCAAGTGAAAATCACTGCAACAAAAAGAGCCCTTGGAAAAGTTTTCTGGGGCTTCTCAACTTCTCCAGCCAGAGTACTAACATTGTCCCAGAAATTCAAGTTCCAGAAAAGGGTGTTGAAGTACAAGTTCCAATCTTTCTCAACACCCTTTTGTCCCAAACTCATCCATCTATGCGGTCGAATTTTGGGGAGTGCAATCAGAGACATCAGAATAAATGGAGCAAGTGAAACAACAGCAAGCACCACAGCAGCATATCCAACAATAGTCAATCCAGTATAATTAAGAAACGAAAGGCCTATAGTTGATCCCAATATTGCAAAGTACCTGTTGTTACAATGAAAATTAAACCATTAATTATTTATTCATTTTTCTATTTACTCAAAGCTTTTAAAAAAAAGGTTTTGTTCAGGCTTGTTTGGGAAGACAATTCTTCCCAATTCTTCTCAACTTTTTTTTTAGTTGATTTGATATCACTAACTATTAACTCAACTCAAAATATTTCAACTTTATTTAAAATTTTATATTATAAATTAGAATAGAAAAAAAATCACAAACTCAAACGAGTGGAGGTTATTTAAGATTACCTGGGCAGTCCAGACTCCAAAGCAGGGATTAATCGCTTCATGTAGTCTATGCAAAGAACAGGGAAGGCGGCAATGTTGATGACACCACTGAGCAACTTCCACGTGCCCATGAGGGAGCCACAGAAAGGACCAAACGCGCGCTCCGCCCATATAACAAACCCACCGTTCCCGGGAAATGAGGTGGAGAGCTCCGCCGTGATAAGCGCCTCCGGAATACTCCATATGAAGGGGAAGACGAAGAAGCCAATAATGGCCAAGAGGGGTCCGGCTGCTTTCACCGCAGGCTCCTCTCCGTACGGCCCACCGGCCACCTCGAAGTAGATCAGAAAGATGAGAGGAACGAGAGACAGCTTCTTCGGCGGTCCGGCGGTTGTTATAGTACTGTCAGTGGTTGTTGAGATGGGGAGTTCTTCCGGCATATTTGCCGGCGATTTTGAGGATGCTTTCATTGGCGGTTGCGCGTTGTACATGTGTATGGATTTTCCTTGCGCTGAGGAGGCTGACGGTTAGAGTCAGAGGTGGCGCTTCGTAACGGAAGTTGAGGCTTTTCTTTGAAGTTTGAAAGAGTAAAAGATATGGCCTGGCGATGAGATGAGATGAGATGCGATGAGCCAGCTGTTCTTGGGAGGCAAATGCAATTTGGTGATCACTACTTATATACTCAAAAATAATTATTTTCAAAATAATTCTTTCTAAACCCAATAATTGTAAGGGAATTGTTCTTTGCGTAGGGTGCTTCTTTTTTCTTTTTCTTTTTTTTCATTATTAAATAATTTTTTTTATACTTTAATCATATCCTAATTCCTAAGCACGTGCTAGTCAAAATAGTCTGCAGCGTGTTCCAAAATAAACCCGGGTTTATTTCCAAAAATGTTGGGGATATTAAGAAATGTTTGTTAAGTAGATGTGTAGTTTATTTATTGTAAAAGAATAAAACAATTAATTAAGAGAAAGTAACGGGCACTAAGTACCCTTAGTATTTCTCGTCTATTTTATTCTATTTCTAAAACTCAATCACAACTTGTTAACATGTATTAGCGTGTGATTGGAGCTACGTTAAAATGCTGACTTTTCCTATATTTTTCTTTGTGGAAGGTATCCATTTTACTTGAATGATCATTTTGATCGGCGTTGAAATAGAAGATGCTAATATTAGAGTATTTTAGTGTCGTTTCATAAGAACATACAAATCATCATTATATAATTCAATAGCTCCACTATGATATAAATATATATAAGTTTTTGTTTAAAATTATTCTTTTTAAGCACATTACAAATGCTTAAAGCCTTATTTTAATGAAACTAACAATTTAATTAAAACTTAAAAGTAGTTCAAAAAAGTTGTTACCTAATCGAAATACAAATATCAATTGCAACGGGTAAAATATGACTGCCTTTTCTATATGCAATTGGGTAGGAGAAGAACTTTTTTTTCTTTTTTCTTTTTGTTTTTATTTTTAAATAATGCTAGCGTGGCATATGTGACAATAAGTGACGTGATTGTGTTGAGAAATAATCTCGCATTACCTGTGGATAAGACCTTGGGCATGTTTATAAAAAATATGCAACTCTCTATTATTGAACCGATTTTATGAGATGAGTTAGACCAACGAATATCTTCATGGTATCAAAGCCTACCACAGGACAAATGGGACCAACACTACTTATCCCGTGACAAGGACAAAAAAAAAAAGAGTCTTGTACCTCATGTTGAGAAATAATCTCACATTATCTGTGGATAAGACCTTGAGCATGTTTATAAGGAATAGACAACCCTTTTTTATTGAATCAATTTTATAAAATGAGTTAAGCCCACGAATTTTTTTTAGATACTAATATGTTTAGCATGGCGGACGTGTACTATTTGTGAGATATTTTGTATATCAAGGGAGCTATAAATTATGAGGGAAATGACACGTATTAAAAAAGTATTTAATCATGACTAATAATTTAACACTCAAAACTTCTGATTCCTTCTCCGTCATCTTTTTATTGGTTTTTAGAGAACCAACATGAAGTTAAAGAGAAGGCATCAAAAAAGCTTTGTTTGGTGGGCATTTTTCAATCTTCAGTCAAATTCGATTCTTTCTTTCTGGACCGTCGATTGGGAGATCTGGATTGGGGATAATCATTAATCAATGCCGAATATTTTCCTGATTTAGACTTCGTGGCAAGAAGTATTATAACATTTATAGGTAATTGTGATTGAAGTACTATGGGATGTAGTCCAACACTAGCTTTATTATTATTGTTTTTTTCTAAAATCTGTACTATATTTGGTTCAAGTTAAGATTGATAATTTTTTATACGACTTGCAAATTCGATACGAATTTATTACAAAATTAGTTAGGTTCGAGTTAAGATGTTTGACTCGTTTAATTAAATAAGTTGGATTAAAATTAACCTATATAATTTAATATTTATACTTCAATACGATTCGAATTCAACACGTGAACATGAATTGTCGCCTCAGTTTCAAATAGACAATTTTCTTTTTTATAAGTTGACTTCAAGAGTTTAGTAAGGCAAATAAGATCCGAGGAGACAAGTGGGAAAGTGGGAACAAATAGCATCTACAACTCTATTCCATGTTTTGTTTCACATATATGTCCAAAATCTTTGCACATTAAGCCATATATATGCTGTCAATTTACAGAAAATAAAAACTATCTAAATATTTTTCAAAATGAGGTTGATATTCATATAATATTCAACTAGTTTTTTTGGACAATAATGCCCATGCATTATAAGGGACTGCATCCCCTCTTGTCCAAATGGACCGGAGAGGATCATCTTTGATTTAGATAGGATGCAAGGACTTGTTTGTACGGTATATAATACAGATAGCTCATGAGAAACAACTCGATTGGCCCAAGTTGCAAGGCCCATACTTGTCCGATTATGTAGGGCCCAACGGACCTCTGCAATACATGTAGCATAAGAGAGGAGGGCTCAAGCTGCAAGGTCCATACTTGTATGGTCAAATGAATCCCATTGAGCCCTCTCCTACCCCCAAATGTAGTGCCTCTGTCAAGTGGTATGTTCATGTGTGGCATACATCGAAGAGCTTAGTAAATTATCAATTATGGTTATTGTTTGATTCACCTGTTCTAAACAGTTTAATATGCAAACCCACAAGCTTGTTCGGATAACCTTTATTCACAAAGCATTACGTAATTATGCAAGTACATGGATCCATTATGATTATCTAGGGTAGGGGAGGTGGCCCATCTTGGCCCATCCTGTCCCAAGGAGAACCAAAAATATTAACAGGAAAAATACTTCATTAATGCGTCTGCCGGGAGTCGAACCCGGGTCTATTGCCTTCCACGCCGGGAGTCGAACCCAGTTTTAGTGGATAGAGCTTGGAAGGCAATTGTCCTAACCGTTGGACTACAGACACTCTTGCTAGATGGCATTTACATATATTTTTATATACCTCTATTTTTCTCTTCTCATTTTTTCCCTGTTGAAATTAAATACCGTGCCTCTCTCTCTCTCTTGGGTGCAGCTATGGAAGCACTTTCTATTGGGCAAGTAATCTCTGCAACCCATCAAGGTTCCCAAAGGAGAAGAAACCCAACAGACTCAATTCGTAGAAGAAGGACTCACACCCAAACTGTGCGTTTTCGATTCAGTATTCTCTCCAAAAAGTCTGATTTCCAAGGTACGTACATACTACCTTTGTTTTCCATGGAAAATTTAAAAGAAATCAAAAACTTCAAAATTTCACATTTCAGCTCTTTTCTTAACACCCAGCATGAAAGTCTCAAGCTTCACGTTTGGTTCCCTTTTTCTTTCTTTTTCTTTTCTTTTATTTTCTCTAGTTCTCAGGAACCAATTAAATGGAAGGCTAAGCATGTAGTCGGAAAAATAGAGATTTTTATATAGTTATGTAGATAGTGCTATTTGATATGATAATATGGTTTTTGGGTATGTGTGAAAAAATAATTCTCTTTACCCTTACTTAAGGAAATTGGATAAGAAGTAAATAATTTCACTGATCTTATTGGGATATCTCTTTAGTATATTACTGAATTAATTAATTGTGAAAGTGTCCAGTTCACTTTCACTAACCCTGAGTTGACCATATATATATATAATAAAGCTATTTAAACTTGGCTCAGTCAAATAAATAATTTATATAATACAAATAGTGCTAGTGAAATTTGTTTTTTCAATAATAACCAGTCATAACTTACAATCATTAGTGCAAGCTATGATATTAATTTCTCTTATTGGGTAAACCTTGCTATAAATAGTTGACAATAGGTCATAGTGTACAGTGCATTTTACCTTATGAGCCTGAGAAATGTGATGATATAGCACCCATTATTTTGTGTTGTAGCTAATATTCAAAATACTGTGCCAAATCATCGTAACTTATGAAACTGAAGTCATATATGCATGAGTTGCATGTGCATTTACTGCTTTTAATGGTCAAGTGTGTGCTGTAAATAATATTGGGAGTGAATGGGTTCTGGCAGTAGTTGTAGTGCAATATCTGGTGTTTATGGTGCTTATGGTGCTTATTGCTATGCGATTGCTTGTAGCCTTGGACATTGATATTATAAGGAATCCCTTATTCAGAAAACTTGTGATTGAAGTACTATGGGATTTAGTCCAACACTAGCTTTATTATTATCGTTTTTTCTAGAATCTGTCTCGTATTTGTTTCAAGTTAGGGCTAATAATTTTTTATACGACTTGCAAATTCGATACGAATTTATCATAAAATTAATTAGGTTCGAGTTAAGAGGTTTGACTCATTTAATTAAATAAGTGGGATTAGAACTAACCCATAGAATTTTATATCTATACTTCAATACGATCCGAACTCAACATGCGAACATGAATTATCGCCCCAGTTTCAAATAGAAAATTTTCTTTTTTATAAGTTGACTTCAAGAGTTTAGTAAGGCAAATAAGATCCAAGGAGACAAGTGGGAAAGTAGGAACGAATAGCATCTACAACTCTATTCCATGTTTTGTTTCACGTATATGTCCAAAATCTTTGGACATTAAGCCATATATATGCTGTCAATTTACAGAAAATAAAAACTATCTAAATATTTTTCAGAATGAGGTTGATATTCATATAATATTCAACTAGTTTTTTTGGACAATGATGCCCATGCATTATAAAGCACTACATCCCCTCCGATCCAAACGGACCGGAGAGGATCCATCTTTGATTTAGATAAGATGCAATGACTTATTTGTACAGCATATAATACAGGTAGCTCAAGAAAAACCCGTACTTGTTGAAAAGCCCATACTTGTCTGATTATGTAGGGCCCATCGGACCTCTGCAATACATGTAGCATAAGAGAGGGCTCAAGCTGTAAGGTCCATATTTGTCTGTTCAAATGAATCCCATTGAGCCCTCTCCTACCCTATTGCACTCTATCCCCAAATGTAGTGCCTGTGTCAAGTGGTATATATGTTCATGTGTGGCATACATTGAAGAGCTTAGTAAATTATCAATTATGGTTTGCGTATGTAAATTCGAGCAACTTAAAAGAGTGGGTGGATTGTTTGATTCACCTGTTCTAAACAGTTTAAGATGCAAACCCACAAGGTTGTTCGGATAACCTTTATTCACAAAGCATTACGTAATTATGCAAGTACATGGATCCATTATGATTATCTAGGGTAGGGGAGGTGGCCTTATTGTGAGATGTGGCCCATCTTGGCCCATCCTGTCCCAAGGAAAACCAAAAATAATAACAGGAAAGATACTTCATTAATGCGTCTGCCGGGAGTCGAACCCGGGTCTCTTGCCTTCCACGCTGGGAGTCGAACCCAGTTTTAAGTGGATATGCTTGCTTGGAAGGTAATTATCCTAACCGTTGGACTACAGACGCTCTTGTTTAATAGCGCTAACATATATTATTTTATAACTCTATTTTTCTCTTCTCATTTTTTTCCCTGTTGAAAATAAATACCGTGCCCCTCTCTCTCTCTTGGGTGCAGCTATGGAGTCACTTTCTATTGGGCAAGTAATCTCTGCAACCCATCAAGGTTCCCAAAGGAGAAGAAACCCAACAAACTCAATTCGTAGAAGAAGGACTCACACCCAAACTGTGAGTTTTCGCTTCAGTATTCTCTCCAAAAAGTCTGATTTCCAAGGTACATACTACCTTTGTTTTCCATTTAAAATTTAAAAGAAATCAAAAACTTTAAAATTTCACATTTCAGCTCTTTTCTTAATACCCAGCATGAAAGTCTCAAGCTTCACGTTTGGTTCCTTTTTTTTTTCTTCTTCTTTTATTTTCTCTAGTTCTCAGGAACCAAATGGAAGGCTAAGCTTGTAGTCGGAAAATAGAGATTTTTATTTAGTTTTGTAGATGGTGCTATTTGATATGATAATATGGTTTTTGGGTATGTGTGAAAAAATAAATCTTTTACACTACTTAAGGAAATTGGATAAGAAGTAAACAATTTCACTGATCTTATTGGGCTATCTCTTTAGTATATTACTGAATTAATTAATTGTAAAAGTGTCCAGTTCACTTTCATTTAACCTGAGTTGACCATATATATTAAAGCTATTTAAACTTGACTCAAATACGTAATTTATATAATACAAATAGTGCTAGTAAAATATGTCTTTCCAATAATAACCAGTCATAACTTACAATCATAAGTACAAGCTATGATATTGATTTCTCTTATTGGGTAAACCTTGCTATAAATAGTTGACAATATGTCATAGGGTACAGTGCATTTTACCGTTTAAGCCTGAGAAATGTGATGATGTAGCAGTATAGCACCCATTATTTTGTGTTGTAGCTAATATTCAAAATACTGTGCCAAATCATCGTCACTTATGAAACTTAAGTCATATATGCATGAGTTGGATGTGCATTTACTGCTTTTAATGGTCAAGTGTGTGTTGTAAATAGTATTGAGAGTGAATGGGTTCTGGCAGTAGTTGTAGTGCAATATCTGGTGTTTATGGTGCTTATTGCTCTGTGATTGCTTGTAGCCCTGGGCATTGATATTATAAGGAATCCCTTATTGAGAAAACTTGTAGTTCTTGCCTTTTGTATCAGTTAACAAGGTCTTTCTTTAGGCTATAGGGGAAGAATATTAGAATATCTGTTCTCTGATCCAGTGCATTTTTTTTCATGTAATTTCAACATAGTCTCTGCATAAAGATACTCTAATTTTATATCAAAGGTGAAGCAGCTACACTATTATGTGCCATACAATGATTAATAATTGCAAAAAACGGGGTCACTAGTTCGAATCTCTCCTCTCCCTCCCCTTGGAGCCAATTACTTGTGTGCATATATATATAAACTGCAAGGATGTGTATGCCAAATAATGACAGAGTTCATTTGCTTGATTTTAGGTTTCTACTTAATCTAATGTGTATCGCAGAGATAGTTTCAACAAATATATGGTTTTAAATATTTGCAGTCACTGCGTTAATGCCTCCCTGGTTTTCGTTCCATGTTTGATGCTGAGCATTTCAAAGTCTTCTACAATCCTGCCTTTTACTTTATGCTGACTCAAAATAATTTCCATGTTTTCAAGAGATTTGACTGCTTTTAGGCAGCTGTGCCATGAAATTGTTTGTTACACAATTAGTTGAAGCAAGATACGTTAAATCACATCTTTGCTGTATCTTTTTAATCCAAAACCACTTTCAGATCAAATGTGTCAAATTGAATATGAGCCGAGTTTTTTAGTCCATTGATAGGTCTGGATATTACTGGCTGTCTTTGGTGGGGAAGTAGCGAAAACCTGATTTTCTACAACCACTAAATCAGCATACATAGTAGTTCTGCACTACAGAAGCAATAGTATCTGTTAATTACAATTACACTAGGGTTATACACCTTATTTTTCTTCATTGTGGCATTAAGTGAATTTACCATGTAGTTATTTGATTTGCAAAATTAATAGACTTCTTCTGCACAGATTTTCTGGACTATGCAAAACCTTCACGTCTCTTGCCAACCAAAGAAGTGATAGTCCAGACAGATACCTCAGCAGAAAAGATTTTTACATCTTTCAAGGTGGATGGATCTCAGTGTTTATTCAAGATCAATCTAGGTACTAGTGACATCTATGGCTCAGGTCTGAGTGATGTGAATGCCGGGATTCTCGTATGCTTGATAGGTGAAAATGGTGATTCCATATTACAGAGGATACCAGCCAGTCTGATGACTGATCAGTCTACGAAATCAGAGGATGTGCTTGACCCAGACATACTACATTTCCAAAGAGGTTCTGTTGATGAGTTCATCTTTGGGGGACCCAATCTGGGAAGAGTTGAAGCTCTTTGGATCAGTCTTGAATCAGGTTAGTCTCTGCTGGGCATGTTTCAATAGGTGCAGGATCAGTTTGGTACACTTGTGTATCTTACTGTCTTTTGCATACGAGCTGAGGAATGTAGGGACTAGGGAACAACCATAGGAAAGCACATAGATTTAAATCCTTAAGTGCATTTCAAAAGTTACTGTTGTCTCTTCAATATGATAATGGGAATAACCTATTAGACTTCTGTTTGTAACCCTATCTCTGTACATTTATTAATTAATTTCTTGTCAGATCATCGACATTTTGAACTATATACTTAGGTTTGTTCTTTCAGTGACTTGTTTACCAAAGCTTGGTTGCTTAAGAAACTGCAAAGCAACATGAATTTACCTTTATATGATCCATGTTTGACCAGAAGGCTCTAACACCTGCTCATTTCTATCTCCAAGGTCAGGTCAGTGGAGATTAGGAAGTGTGAGCCTGGCAGTTATTTGTGGGTGTCAACTTTCACTCGAAGAACAACATGGAGATGAACTCAAGTATAGTGGTTTCCAATACGATTTTCAAACTGAGGATCTTTTGCTTGGGGAGGGAGGTGGCATATCCATGACGGAACTTAGACCTTGCTTTGCTACAAAATTCTCTGGGGTCGACTCCTTCGCGGTCTTTGGCAAAAGCCTCTCACAACCAAATTTACTCAAGAGTAATGGTGGGATATCAAATGAGGAAAGCATGAGGGAATATGCAGACTTGAAGATCTCTTTGCTACTTTATGATGCCATGTTGATCTTTGTCGGTACATCAGTGGCATCTTTTTCGGCCGGGGAAAGCACTGCTTTTGCATTCTTTACTGGTGGTGTTGGAGGCTTCTTGTATCTGTTGCTATTACAGAGGTCTGTTGATGGTTTGCCTTCTCCAACACCTCCAGCATCTATTTCCAGCAAGACACAAGGGTCTGATCGAATGTCTGTAGCATTCAATGTCCCGATATCAAGCCTGGCATTGGTGATTGGGGTTGCCTTATTCCTAGTGAAGTATAGCTCTGGAGATTTTCCCATGGCATTGACTCCAAAAGAACTCGTGGTTGGTATGGCGGGATTTCTTGCATGTAAAGTGGCAGTGGTGTTGGCAGCATTAAAGCCCATGCCATTGGGTCTAAAGATAAACAAGTGAGATAATAGTTCTGTTTTTCTCACAATGGGTGTGAGAGAGGAGAATTTGTGAATGTATTTAGAATCAAATTTGAGTCACCCATCTGTATATCTATTCAGGAAAACGTTTATTATAGCTACAGTTTTTCTCCTTGAGAGGAACTGATTACTTCTAACACATATATAATCCATTCTTGTTTTCCCTGTCCTAGCACTTGTATATCATTTTTTAGAGCAGTATAATTAATAGGAACAAAAAGATTGTTCATTTCTCGTTCCTAATCGACGGTTTCTGTAGCCTTCAGCGTTTTCTGGAGATGCTTGACATGGCTATGCACAAATCTGAGAAATACAGGTTAAAGAAAACATGTCTGTCTCACAGGGGAAAAACCAAAAAAAAAAAAAAAAGTAAACTTCCTTTGCGTCTGCCGGGAGTCGAACCCGGGTCTATTGCTTGGAAGGCAATTATCCTAACCGTTGGACTACAAACGCCCGTGTGAAAAGTTGGCGTTAATACATATTCTAAGATGCCATTTCAATCAACAGTTCCTTGGCCAAGGGAATCGAGAGATCCTACGGGCTACACCGCTACAGTATGACAAATCATTATGTCGTTAAGATCCAAAGACTACCAGCTCAGGCTTAAAACTAAGTTAGCGCAATGACTATTTTGTTAAAAAAAAAAAGAATTAATTTTTATTGGAAATGGAAGAAGATGGATTATAATTGCCTTAGAATTAATCATTTTATGGCCGTGAGGAATAGAGTACATGTATACTTTAACACTATATAACCATTTTAGTCCACCTTCTTTTATTTTTTATAACGTCTATTTCTTTTTTAATAGTCATTTCGCATACCAAACGTACCCTAAAAGTTTTCTTTTTTCTATTTTTACCCTAATCCAATTATTAACAGGATGCTTTTAGTTTTAAATGAAATGGAGAATAATCATTTTATAGTTGGTATTTTATTTTATTTCGCCTAATAATATATATGATGACATGCAGTGAACATACTGTCATAATGTAACACCATATACACCTTGTTAAATAAAAATGGCATGTGTCACTTTTAATGTGAGAAACACATATTTTTTAAATAACACATGAAAAACACGTGTTTTTTTTAATAAAATTTTTTCCTTCCCAATTTATAGGAAAACTGTGTCCATTTGAGTGACACCGGTTGGCTGTGTTGCTCTTGTATGGGTTCAAAGTTTGTGCGGTTTGTTGAACTGTTGTTTTGCTGAACGATGGGTGTGTGGTATCTGAACCGGTCCGGCAAAGGTACTGTATCTGAGCTGGTGCGGCAAAAGGTCCTGTATCTGTTTGACTAAATGTCAAGATGGGCAATAATTTATGGAACATTGTTTTTTCCTTGAAAATGAGTAGGAAACTTGGTTACATATATAGTTAATTGCCGCTTGGAAAGAAACTGCAGCCCCTTAGAAGAATCTAAACAGGAGTTTAAGACAAAACTTGGGAAAAGAACAAGATTGTACAACGGGGTTGCACAATAAGACAAGACTTTGCAAACAATGCTTGGGTTGTTGAGTACAAGACAATTTACATCATCTATGTGAGAGACACATAATTCCCTTGCATATTCCACTACCGTACCAACATGTCGGGACATAGGAATAACCAATTGCCACCATCCATTTTTCAAATAATTTTACAACTCCCCTAATCTTGATTACTTAAGTCAAAACATCAACTTCCTAGCGTCTTTAATTATTTGACATTCAATGCACAAACAATGACAATGCAGCAAACATTTTCTAGTTGGCAGCATCATCTGCAACAGCATCATCCTACATAGCTAAGATATATACAAACTTAAAATTTGTAGCCCAAAAACTGAAAGGATTGGAATCATTTTATCCTAATAATATATTTAAATCATTTAATAATCCTACCACCTTTACTTTTAGAGGGAGTCCTAGCTAGTTGTTCTCTCCTATCAGCTACACCTTTAGAAAAGTAGAAAGAATTGCCAGATGAGTTCAACGTTTTCTCCTGCAGGCAAGCCTTGCATCAGTGTGAGCAATGGCAAGTTCCCATCTCGAAAATCAACAGTTACAAGAGCTGAAGTGACCATGGCTCCCCAGCACCGAAGCACGCGCACTTTCCCTGCATTGTTGAAACATGGCATTCCTCTTGCTGATTTACATGTACAGGAAATTGTAGAGAGGCAGTCTCACAATAACAACTCAGGGAGGGAAGATCCTTGTAGGAAGCCAGAGTTCCAACCTATGTTTCTTGAAGAAGCATACGAGAGTTGCAGGAAAATTTGTGCAGAATATGCCAAGACCTTCTATCTAGGTCCAACTTCATTTCCCTTCTTTCATCAATTTATCTAGTTTATCCACATATTTATGAAGCATTGAATTCTAACTGACTAGAATTTATGTCATCAAATATTATCTAAAATGGTTTAATGATCCTCCCATGATGCATGAAAGTCAAATATAGAGCAAACAGATTCCATTCATGTATTTGTGTGTGTGTGTGTGTGTGACACAGATTTTGGTCAGTTTCAATTACTGAACAAATCTAGACAGTGAGTTTCTATATTAAGGTTTGGTAAGCTTTCTTGATGCAGGAACTTTGCTAATGACCGAGGAGCGACAGAAAGCCATATGGGCAATATATGGTAAGAATGTGTTCCGAAATTTGCTTATTCACAAATTAGACATTGATTTTCAACAAAATATTAGGAAATATAGTTCCTTAATAATAACAAGCATGTGCATAAGAAAGTCTTTCTTCTCAGTTTGGTGCAGGAGAACAGATGAACTTGTCGATGGCCCAAATGCTGGTTATATGAGCCCTGCAGTTCTTGATAGGTGGGAAGAGAGACTGCAAGACATTTTTTATGGACGCCCTTATGACATGCATGATGCTGCACTAGCTGATACTGTTTTCAAGTTCCCTTTAGACATCAAGGTGCATATATGTCTGCCTTCTAATCCCTCTGAGTTTGCTGAGATTGATTTCTTAGTGCATTGCTTGTAATAAAACAAACCTTTCATTAATATAGTTTCTTAAAAACTTTGCACAGTTAACATGTTTTACATAATGCGATATTTCTTTTGTAAATCATAGCCATTTAAGGACATGATCGAAGGAATGAGAATGGATACAAGGAAATGTCGGTATGAGAACTTTCAAGAGCTTTACCTGTACTGCTACTGTGTGGCTGGAACTGTTGGGCTAATGAGTGTTCCAGTGATGGGAATTGCACCAGATTCTCTGGTTTCTGCTCAAGGTGTATATAATGCAGCACTCTACTTGGGAATTGGAAACCAACTGACCAACATTCTCAGAGATGTAGGAGAGGAGTAAGTTCTAACTACTGTACTTCGCTCCCCATTCAACCGATTTAATCTCTTCCAACCTTTTTCTACTTTCTTATTTCAGTGCTTCAAGAGGGAGAGTTTATCTTCCCCAAGATGAGCTTGCACAGTTTGGACTATGTGACAATGATGTTTTCTCAAGAAAAGTCACTGATAGATGGAGAGAATTCATGAAAGAGCAGATTACAAGGGCAAGATTCTATTTCAACCTGGCAGAGGTGGGAGCTTCTCAGCTCGACAAGGCTAGTCGTTGGCCAGTATGTTATCTTTTCTTTTTAGACTCCCACCATTTAATTGGGATACTATTAGATTAAAATTTGGAATTCTAAAACATTCTTGAAATTATAAGAATCCCATTCATGTCATCAAGTAGATAATCTTAAATGGTAAAAAAAAAAAAAAAATTTAAAAAAAATGTATGGATTTAGTTTTCCTTGTAGGTGTTGATGGGTATGCTTTGTGGTGAGTTTGCAGGTATGGTCATCCTTATTATTGTATCGAATGATCTTGGATTCAATTGAGAGCAACGATTACGATAACTTGACAAAGAGAGCTTATGTTGGAAGGACTAAGAAACTTCTCATGTTGCCTCTAGCATACACTAGATCTCTATCAAGGCATAGCCTGATCCTTAACTAATAACAACGTGCAAGATCTTTGAAGCTGTATTAAATGATAATTCTGCCTTGCATCCATTGCCGTTGCTTTCTATCTTGAAGTTGTTATGTTTTATCAGTTGTTGCAGGATTGTGATGCTGGTTATTGTTATCTTGATGAGAATCAATATTATCCTTAACACACCCCCTCAAGTTGAAAGGGAGTGGAACAACTTTGAACTTATTGGGAAGAAGAGATTACGGTTTTGTAAAAATATCTGCCACTTGATCTTTGTTGAACAAGAATATGATATCTAGTGTTGTCACACCAAAGGATGGGTGGATTGTTTATTGTAGGTCCAAGAGATGATGTTGTTGCCAAAAAGAACGCAAAAACCACAAGTGGATCTCTCTTATCATCACAACACCTGGCCCAGTATGCATCTGAGAAAGCTTGCAACAAGTTGGAGTAAGACTTTTGGATATGAAGATCAAAATGATGTGTGTTTATGTACTAACAAAGTTTGTTGACCTTTCACTTCAAAAAAAATAAAAAAGTTTGTTGACCTTAATGGCAATGTGGGGCCTTGTAAGTTGTAATGGATGGATGCTGCACAGTGCAAAGCTCTAATTGTCTCCTTCAAAAGTAGATAGATGAGTGGATGTTGCCATTGGGTAACATTTTTGTACGTTCGAGTATATTAAAAATATATTGATTCTCCGATAGCACCATCCCATGTGAATCCTTAAGAACTTCAACACCAAGAAAAGAAAAAATCAAATGCCCCAATTCCTTATTAGCTGAAGTAACTCAACAATAACCGATGGATTTGAACATATTATAAGGATATTATCCACATAAATCAAGATGAATCCGAACCAGAAGCCCTAAAACCAACCTCAAGTAATCTATTACTCATTCAAGCTACATGGAAATTGGGAACGATTGTATCCCGGAGGTTGAGACATGTATGCCTCCTTAAAATACTTGCAATTTTAAAGGCCGATCCAAACACATTTATGCATTTTTAAAAATAGTGTTTTGAAACTGCTAAATCAAACAGGCATTAAATGCATTTCCATTGGTTTCCTAATCCTATATCTCAACACATTTCCCTTGGTTTCCTTCTCATATGTAATCTTCAAACCGTATATCAGGGTAGGAGTGTGAAAAAGAGAAGAAAAATAGATTAAGAGAAAGCAACTACTCTTCGAACGTTCAATTATGAGTACTCAAAATACAAGAGGAAAGCGCCTATTGAAGAAAACATTTAACGCAGACTAACAGGAAAAATTATAAAAACACCCATTATATGAAAAGTTTACTCATCATCCCTCTACATACCCTTAACCAAAACCACCATCCTTCTACAGAAAAGAGGGGAAAAAATGGGGACAAAGAAAAAGGAATATCAGTGCTAAGAAATAAAAGATGCCATATTGTTCACTGGAATTGGTACATATGCTGCTTCAGCGTTACCACCTCTGCTTCTTCCTCTCTGGAAACTGAAAGCATAATCAAATGAGTAATCACAGTAAACCCCACCTGCACATTTTACATGTTTTTAACCTCCCAACCACCATAGAATCCCTCATCAACGTGAACCAGCTAGCAGGCACTAGCCGCTGCCAATTCAGCAACTACTTGACCGCTGCATCATAGGAAGTAATCAGGTGTTCTCCGGGTTACATCAGGTTCTCCCCTCCTTGGAGCAGGCTCAAACTGCACCCAGACATAAAAAGGTTTTGAGCTTTGTCAAAAACCACGTATATGTATGGCGTTGCAAAAATGATGGTCCACAGCCAGAAGTGTTCATGTGAGTATGTTTAGAGAGAGAGAGAGAGAGAGAGATAAGCAACCTGAATGAATGTGTGGCCCTTGCAGTCATCAACTTCCAGGATGGACGCCATGTTTCCACAGCGATAACAATAATTAGGTGCACTAAATATGGTAACCACTTTTTGTTCCTGTCACAAGGAGTGCACATTGAGGACACAAACTGACCAACTCAAAACAAAAAACCAGGTCAAACAAAGCCTCAAAATAGGGCCAAGACTTACGTGACCCCAGTTATATCCCTCCATAACCAGCTGGTGAGCTCTAGCAATCAACTTTAGGTTATTGGTTTGGTTAAACTGCTCAGATATGTCCTGTGAAATGACAAGCAAACGGGTCAATAAAGCTTGTAAAAATACAACCAAACAGATCAATAGAGCTTGACATTAACTGGGAAAGTCAGATTTTAACCAAAAACAGAAGATAACCTACCTGGCCAAACGTGTATCCAGCACCCCTGGGTGAGATACCCCAACCACAACGATCATCTGGGTCAGACCATAAAAGATCACACATGGGGCCCTCATGAGGAACTTCTTGAACACGGTCAAAATTACGAATGTTATCAAGGGTTTCAATGGAAGGGGACAATCCACCATGCAGACAAAATATTTCAGATTCAACCTTCAAAAGAGAAGGAAGGTTTACAAATGAGTAATGTATCACAATCAAAATTCAACACCTAAGAACATCAACAGTTGAATATTACTGCAATGTATATAACATTATTGATTTCTGAACTAAGATATTACAAAAATGAAAAAACAGTCCTTAACCACAGAGCTCAATCAGAATGCAGAATTAAGATGCAGAAGCAGAAATTTGACATATGGTGCAAGTTTTGAAGGAGTGACAGGCTCTGATAAAAAAAAAATAAACCAAATTCTTTAGAATAGCATGAAATCCACCACAAAACCATAAAAGTTTATGCATCGTATGCTCTTCCGAAAAAACAAAGTTGATCAGATAATCAATGCTCTTTTGCATGATAACAGTTTGCGCTCATGCTTTAACAAAGCATTACTAGCAGGGGAAGTGCACAAATAGCAATGCAACTCGCTATGGGGGTGGCTGACCAATGTAACAATTGTTGAATCATGCTGGCAATGTTACTAATGGTGAGTTATTGATCACAAGGTTGCAAGAAGGGAGCTATAAAATTTTCAAAGACAACATTTGCATCAATCCTTCTCAAAAGAAATTATTCATCACCTATTCCATTCTGGCTCAACAAAGCCTCATCAAAGCCTTTGGAAGCAGCTACATATAAATGGTTCCTTACAATGTTTCTAGGTTGTTCTTCTTCCTTATGTACCAAAAGAAAGATGCTGATGGCTTTGTACACTACAAACTCGGATGAAACAGATGCAGGACAGCATTACCCTACAACAAGCATTTAAAGCATCAAGGAAATAGCAATATATAAGATACTAACCAATGCTGTCAGCGGAAAATAGTCAAACAAATCTGTAAAGATCTTCCAAACATTGGCGTTACCATACCTGAAAACAAACCAAGAATAGATTACCTCTACAGACAACTAGAATGATAATGATGAACCAAATTAAAGAGGGCAGACAGTGAGAGTAGGAGTAGGATGTACAAAAAGGATGTGCATGTACGAAACTAGCAGCACATCTCAAAGGAAAAATAGATCTAAAATAAATTCCGTAACAAATATACACCACTAACTAAGTTTGAGTTGTTCAATTTAATTCAGTAGTTATCAATAAAGCATGACGCACTTGTCCTTAATTTGCCAAACTCGGACATTGGATCACATGTTAGTTATTTGACACAATTCAAATGCACCAGCATTGCATTGTATACACACAAGAAGTACCAAAAATCTCACATTACATTGTTCAATTCCATAGCATGGATGTAAACAGATTGACACAAACGTAAAACCAAGTGGAAAATATGACTATATGTAAGGCTATGTATACTGCCCGTTTTCTTTTACAATACCCTTCTTAACAAAATGTATAAGTTAAAGAATAGTACATCCCATTTACCCTCCCATTCTCTAACCAATTTGGGAGGATTGAAAAAGTATTGGCCGAAGTGGGAAATTAACATTTTTCCCTCTTACTGAGCAGTGAAAAAACATAATCTACCCGCCATTATCTTCCTCCCCCCACTTTTTTTCTGAAGGAAAAAAAAAAAAAAAAAAACAGAAAGGGGGAAGGGGGGTGGGGGGGGTTTAACTAAGGAACAGAATTCAACCTACACCCTTAAACCAAAGTCACAAGGATATCATTCATTACAATAGCAGCCTAAATTGAACTAGCAGAAAACCAGAGATGCCAAGAAACTCACTTCCGCAGGCACTCATCATAGAACCCATAAACTTGAGTAATCTGCAATGGGAAACACAAGGGCATAATAAGCGTAAACAACTCAACGCAACCCAATACTACTACAAAACCCATGAAAGACTAGCATCACAGAAAAGTTTTAACCAAAAATTGCATTACACCTTACAATCTACATGGGAAAACGGACGGACGCCCAAAATGAATCTCCTAATTATAACAAAACAATAGCTCAATGACCAGCTCCTACTACTACAACGACATTAACAATTGTATTATTATTATGAAAATAGAAAGAAACCATTAAGTTGTTGTTTCACAAGAATAAACAGTAAATAATGACATAAATCAAACTTATACCTGACGGCTTTCGTGGTTTCCTCTCAGAATAGTAATACGTTGAGAATAACGCACTTTCAAGGCCACCAGAAGCTGAATGAAGGAGTTAATCAGTACCACAACACTACATACAACTCAAACAAATGCCACCAAGCTGAATAAACACCTTGAAAACAGAAATAAAGAGCATGAAGAACATCCATTTGTACAGTATCATTGATTTAGAACCTACAACTTCTCATGTTTAAGAAAATACCCTCCATCCATGTGTTGCATAAAACTACATGGTACATTCAACAAAAGCACACAACAAGTTCTAATAAGTTGACAAGCCACAACCATACAACCCTACAGACAACATACATGGCAATATAAGAGATACGGCCACTTTAGTCATATGTATGCAACCCTCATTCCCAGTGCAGCAGCAAATGCTACAAAATGGTCGATTCTAGATGTCCTCACCATTAATTGAACCAAATATATTGGCCTCGACTTATATTCAACTCACTTAAAATTGAAGATTTTGGATGTTTTCATCTAGGGAGCATTTATGTTCCGCTTCTTTGTATCAAAAACCTGAGTTTAACTAAAACATATTTTTCCAAGAATCCAGAAAGAATTCTTTGTTGGTAAAACATCAAAAATAATATAAATCTTTCAAATAAAACTTACAAAGCTATAAAGTAAAAGGTAGAACTTATACTTACAGTTACAGTTTCAACTGAGTAGTAGCCACGATCAACATAATCTCCCATAAACAAGTAATTTGTATCTGGACACTACCAACAAAAATATGAAACAGAAATGAATACTTAAATTGTGGATGTTAAGCGATTAATACCTCCAAGCAAAGACAGTTGAGGTTACAGGAAAACAAAGACACTGCAACAAGTTTAATTTATGTCTGAATCGATCTTATCCTTTATTTAATACAAAAGTATAGTCTATTTCTGCACTAAAAACACAATAATTTAGACCTAAAAAAAATAAGAAGATGTAACGGGTATAGTTTAGTGGTAAAAGTGTGATTTGCTCCAAATCATGGATGGTTGTGCAATGCAATTAAGGATGTTTGATGGCATCGACCAAAGACGATTCAGACAAAAATGTCACATGTTGCAGTCTCAATTATGGACAAAAGTGAGTGAGAGTACAGCACATCATCAGCATTGCAATTACTTTTTTTAACAAGTATCAGCATTGCAATTATAGGCTAGGATACACAAAAAAAAATTGAAGGCTCAATATCTACCAAAAGAAAAACTCAGCCAGACATATACCTTCCCTCCAATGCGAAAAAGCTCTGCAAGGTCATGGAACTGCCCATGAATATCGCCACAAATTGTAACAGGGCTTTTAACAGGCTGCAGTCCAAAAAACCAAAAGATTAGTTAAAAATTGCCAATCTTATAAATAAACATAAGCTGAAAAACCTGATGACGCATAAAAAACAAAAGCATGAATACAAAACAGCAACATAAACCCATGGAAAACATATAAAGCTTGAGTTATGAAATGAAAAAAAAAAAAAAATTGAGACTACATTCAAGTTATACCTCAGCAAAAATATAGTCTGTACCCACTTGGTTTAACCACCATATATTGCAAATACGTGCAAATGGCGACCCAAAATAATCGTATGTTTTTTTCAATATTTTTCATTGCCAATGTCATTTAGGATTTATACCTACCTACAGTATCCCTTGTACAAAATTTATTTAACATACTCATTATGGTTATGAAGGAGAATTTACATTCTTTTTCAGAAGTTTATAAGTCATAAAGTACAGCAGAAGGAATTGTTACCATAATGCAATTTTTTTTTTTTTTTTTTGATAAGTAATAAACTGTTTTATTAAAAGTGTAAAGGCGCCCCAAAGTATGCAATTTATCAATTAACAATTTCCATTATTTTGTGGAAAACACGCTCAAAGCACAAGGTTCATTCCTAGGGAAGTTACAAATAGATTCTCTTCTATATAGAAAGGAAAAAATGCAGAATAAAAATTTCAACCTTTAATCTCAGCCACTCAAGTTAAAAAAAAAATACTAATGTGGCAACAAAAGCTTCTAAAAGCTAAAACAGATTGTCCATGGAAAGAAAAGGGGGGAAACAATGGGATAATAAAATTCCTAACTTCTAAAACACCATGGCTAGAATGAGAACACTCCTAAGTCAATTAATTAGCCACCAGTGAATTCAAAGGAACTAAATAAACTGTTTACATGCGTTTTAACAATCCTCACCAGCCAACTTGCATCTCTTATTCTTTAATTAGCTCACATCAATATATCAAAAATCTGGTCAAAAAGGTAAATTCATATATTATATAAGTATGGAGACAGCACAATAGAATAGATAAAAAAGATACCTGGACATTGCTTTCTTCCATTAATATCTCCTTAGCCTTATCACACAGCACCCTTACCTACACCAATATAACAAGTTAACTATGATTAATTGAAGTTAGATTATAGAAGGAAAGAAATGCGTTTGCTCAAAGAAAAATTCCGACCACCATAATAAGGTGATCTCATTCCCATAAAGCAACAGGAGAATAAATTAGCGAAGTTACACAGACAAATCCATCAAACTGAAGCACTGGAATCAAATGGCAGCTATAATTTAAAAAGGAGAAAGCAAAAAATAAGCAAAAATCTAACTATAAAATTGAGCAATTGACTGTAACCTAAAATGAAAACTACTGGCTCCTTCCCTCACAATCATCTTGCAGCGCTCAATTATGTTCCCTCCCCAATATCACAAAACTTAACTTCAAGAGATGCTCAAAACGCGGCCATGCTCATATAATTTAGAGAATCGGGCAGTAAACCACCAATAGTAGCTTTTAAAGCAAGGAGCTAAATTCCCCCACCCCCAGTATTCAGTGAGAAATGCAATTGGATATCCCTTAGCATTAGCTGTCAAGAGCTCGCACTCCTCTTGAGTCTCGCCTACCTTTAGCCAAGACAATCTTGTGACACCAACATATCTTTCAATAAAACATCCTTTGAAAGGTTTTCACAAACAAATATGTAGTAGTATATTTAAAGAGGCAACTTCCATTCCTTCCTCATCGTCCGTCCCAAAGACTTTGTTCCGTCAGATTTCAGGGACTTAAAACTCTACAAAATGATACCAATAAACAGAATCATCTCCACCAAGCCACAACAAAAAAAGGTTCGCAAACCGCTTATGCTAAAATTCACATTGCCAGGCAAATATGGAACAACACTTCCCACAATAAACTCGCTCTAACAAGGCAAAGATTCAATCAAACTACGATGACCAAAAATTTATTCGGTTTTTCCTTGGCAGCTAAAAGAATTTCATACAATAACAGGAAATTTTTGTTTCATTGGCATAAGTTACCTCCCCTTGTAGTCTACACAAGCTCAAAAACAAGCCTAAGATTCAAAACACATGCAAACAAGGCCCTATTTGAGACACACCCTCCAACGGATCTGATTCCATTTCCAATAAATCACAAACCCACCACCCAATGGATCCAAAAACCCCCTAATTCGGCCAAATCCCACAGATCGCACGCCCATATCACCCATACACTGAAAAACACACAAATACTTTGATCTGGCCCGCACAAACCCAAACAAATCGAACCCGATCCGTCACATTTCTCGAAAACCACAACACAAACAGATCAAAACCACCCAAAAACAGCGAAAAAAAAAGTACGAAAATCGTGGCGGAGAAAAAGCACCTCCTGCTCGGACAAGGGCTTGCACTGCATGAGCTGCGAAATCTGCTCGTCCAGGTTCCCATGCGCGTTCGAAGGGACCGAATCCATGCTCTTCCTCTCCTCCTTTCCCCAAAAACGCACCGCTTCACAGATCAGGATACCTCCGACTCTCGCCCCCAGCCACACAGCCCCTAGAATCCCACAAGCCCTTGGTAGATCTCTGAGAACCCTAGCCTTCCTCTTCTTCTTCCTCTTCCTGCAGCTGTGGAGAGAGAACACGAAGCCCTAGAGAGAGAGTGTGTGTGTGGTGGAGAAACCAAAACACAAAACGCTGCTTTTTGTGTCTTTCAGGCTCTCTCGTTTAGGCTCTCTTTTTCGGAAATAACCTGGTTTTCGGGGTTTTTAAATTTTGTGAAATTTTAGAGTGGGGTTTTGAGTCGCGGGCTTGGCGCGTGCAGTTGTTGGGGTTAATAAGGGGGAAGTCAATTGCGGTTGTGGCGGGGTTTGGGTGGGGGAGGGATTTGCGCGGTTCAGGATGGCGCGTGGTGGATCGAGGGTGTGTTTTGTTTGAGATTGTGGTCTGTGGATGGAAATGGTTGTCTCTTTATGGAAAAGACCATTAATGGAAGAGATCATGCCATGGAGTCATGGAGACTCATGCTTATGCAAGTGACTGTGCTTTCATGTATCCAAATATTTTATTTTTTTTTAAAAAAAAAAAAAAAATCTCAATGGAAAAATACAAAAATGCTCCATTTTCTACCTATTTTATAGGACAAAAATTTCCTCAAAACCGATATGGAAAAAATATCCTTCAATCCATATAAAATAGTGTCAAATGTCTATAAACATTTAAAATGCACATTAAATTATTAACCTCATTATAGCAATTTACTAATTTATACTAAATTTAATGTGTCTTTTAAATGTTTATAAACACTTTGTATTATTTTATATGAGTTGGATAATATTTCCTCTATACCCATTTAGAAGAAATTTCTGTCCCATTTTATAAAGCTGCATGAAGTTTGAGAAATAATATTGAGCAAAACAAAGACATGGAAAACTCGAAATGAATGGAGTGATAAAAGTAAATTAGGACATATTAAGAAATAAGACAATTGCAGGAGTAATTATTAAGAAAATAAACATGTACTTACATCCATGCGTTCTTCAAAACTCTATATAATTGACATTACAGTAGTTAAGCAAATGCTGAAGGTTGTATAATTTAATAGAGATTTGGATATTCATAATACCATATTGGAGGGAGATGCACTAGGGAGAGTTCAAGAAGCAGTTGATTGACGATGTGAATATGGTGCTCACAAGTCTTTAATCACGGTATATGAGGTACACCAAGAGGGAATTAAACACGGCAACTCATCGTCTATCGAAAGCGACAATTCAACATTCTCTAAAGCAAATATGAACAGAGGATTATCCTTTTTTATCCATCATATTATAGCTGCGCCTGATGCTTAAACGTGATTTTTAATAAAGATTTGAAAATTTACCTAAAAAATAAACAATATAAAACACAAAACACTCTTCCAAACATGAAGTCCGATTTCAAGTTTATGTCACCTCTTAACATTTTTTCAAACCAAATATAGATTTAAAAAAAAAAAAAAAAAAAACACCACACAAAACACATTAATAATTTAGCTTTTTCGTTTAGCTTGAATTGACAAGTAGATATTTTTCACATTGTTGATTGAGATTTGAATTTTCTAAGTAAGTTAAATTTTGGTTGAGCGATAGCTTGCATGTTTAGAATAATCATGCATTAGCACAGTATAATTAGTGCTAAATTAAAAACTAAGTGTTTTAATTTATTAGCAAATTGATAAAAAAAACATGGGAGGGTGACAAGGCACGCTGACGAGAAATGTTAGGGGTTAATAAGTTTTTTTACGTTTGACTCATATTCCTTTACAATTAACAATTGAATTTGTAGAATCCACCATTGACTTACGTGAGATCTAAATAAGTCTACAAATTCAATGGTTGATTGTAAGAGAATATGTGCCAAATATGAGAAATTTATTGACCCTTAACATTTATCCACACTGACCACCCTTAGCTAGGCGCTTACATGGCAGAACTATTAATGTGACATTAACTTAGTATTGTCATGTTAGTAATTTTAAACGATTTTGAATGAAATGAGTGAGATAAGAATTTTGGAAAATTTAAAGAATCAAGAGTCGGATTTAAAAATTTCAATAAATAAATCAAAATTACACAATTAGTCATAGAGTAATTATATTTGCCCTTTCTGTTTGGATGAAAGATTTTCTTGTTTTCATTTGAGATATCATAATCATTGACCAACTTGCTCCTGGATGAACATGGCATCCCCCTGTTGTGATTTATTTATATTTTTTAAATATTCATATATATTTAAATAAATATATTTCTAGCAAAAACATAAAAAAATATATATATATTTTAAACACACATTCTTTTTTTTATTTTTTATGAGTACACATTCAAACTGGATATTTTCTCCTATTTCATTTAATAATTAGTGTTTAACCTAGAAAATTGCTGGATGTAACAAGCTTTTATTTTATTTTATTTTTTATTTTTAAACAAACTTTATACTTGATTTAATATTAACGAAAGCAAAATAAAAGAAATCAATATAGGAGAGAGAATTAGCGAGCATAAAGCCCGGTACAAGTTGGGGCCCAACCCAATAAAGGATAGCCTATTCACCATGGATTCGGACCTCATAGAATTCAATTTTTATATAACATGTGTCAATTACTAATTAAAAATAAAAGATAAATTATAAAATTCATTATTTTTATTATTTTTAACCATTTTTCATATAGCGAATGGATGAATTATCTAATTGTATTTGTGTAAGACTCACATAAGTCCACAAATCCAATAGTTAAGATAGCTAAAAAATAGTTGTATAACACGCCTCTTCAAAAAAAATACTCAAGTTTGATAACACGTCACCGTTAGTTTGTGTTTACAATTTAAAAAAGTGCGATTTTAAAACTTAATTTTTAAAATGAAGTTGAGTGTTTGGAAAAATCTCATTTTAACCTCTAAAATTGCAATTCAGCATCTACAATTGTGCGTTTTTTAAAAACACCCATTTAAAAACCCATACGTAAATTTTTAAAAACACAATTCCAAATAATTAATTTTATGCTATTTTGTTTAAAATTACATTTTTTATCAATGAAATCGAAATGACAAACCACCCTCGGAATATAATTGAAAAAGTGTTGATTTTGTTTTTCAATAACTAAGCTGATTCCTATAACTAAAATTGCAAGGGCATGTTTTGGATTGTATTTGATGGGCATAAAAACGCTTTTAACACTAAAAAAATTCGTTTAAAAAAAAAGTACTCGTTTGGTAAAAAAATTAAAATTATTTTTGAAGGTAAAAAAAAACTTAAAAATTGCCAAAATATACTTTTGACAAAAAGTTAAAAATGAAGTTTTTACCCAAATTTTTTTTTATTTAAAAATTTTATTTTCCAAACACAATCCTAAACCAACTCTACGTCTAGCATTACTTATTATACTAATTATTTATTTCCAAGCAAATAACAGAATTTAGATTTAGCTAGTAGTTTTTTTTTTTTTTTAAATCACTAAATATTAAACTTTTTTATACATTTTTGAAATATATAAATTGGAAAATATCAGGATATACGTTTATAGAATGATTATTAGAGAGTGGTAACTCACGCACGTACGTTAGCGCAATTTGAGTTGGTTTGGACCGCTCGTTCGTATTATGAAGCAGCCGCAGTATGTACGGACCTCCCTCAATTTCCACTCATATATATACACATGGAGAGGGAGGGAGAAAATTCAACGATTTTTTTTTCTTTTTCTATTTGATTCCTTTTGACGCAAAGCAAAAAAAAAAAAGAAAAAAAGAAAAAAGCGAAACGCACACGCAAATTATATTTACTTTGATGTATAAATAAATATTCCCACAGCCAGAGGGGGAGAGAGAGAGAGAGATATTTATGTTGTTCGGTATTGGAAGCGCTTTTGTCTGCAGAAATTAGGGTTTCTGGATCTTCGACTACCTTCGCCACATTCTAGGGTTTTGTCCTGCAGGTTCTGGTCTCTCCGTTTGTCTCTGTCGGTGTCTCTGTCGCTCTATCTGTGTTTGTGTGTGTGTGTGTGTGTGTGTGTGTGTTTGCATGTGTGTTTATTTCATTATAGTTCATTTTTTAGATTTTTGCTTGTGCTGCTTTGGTGTTATAGATTAGGGCTCTGGATTTTGTTTTGTTTGGGAGTTTTTATTTTATTTTTTATTTTTTATTTATTTGGAATTTGTTTGGTTGGTGAGAAAATTCAGGAGGAGCAGGGGTATATAGGGAATATTCGGTTTCTGGTTGGTTGGGGTGGAAATGGCTGTTATGTGTGGATGCATTGCCATTTGTGTATTGATGTTTTGCATTTGATGCTCGTGTTAGTCGCGATTTGCTTGATCGCGATTTGCTTGATTTCTCTCTTTTTTTTTTTTTTTTTTTTTTTTTTGTGGAGTTTCAGATCAAAATGACATTGTGGATGATGGGTTTTACTTGATTGATTAATTTGTTTGTTGTTTTTTTTCACCTCTTTGATCAGGTTTTTTTTTGAAATTTACTGGCTCTAATTCGTGGAGATACTGGGTTTTCAAGGAAGGGTGTGTGTAGGCGGCTGTGAATTTATTCTGATTTGGGTCCTGGGTCGAGAGGGAATTGCTGGGAATTTGTCATGAGTACACGAACTTCGTGGGCGGATTTGGCTGCAAACTCTGCAGCTGAGAATGCAGCTACTGGGTCTTCTTCTGCTAACAATGGGGGCGTAGGTGCCACATCGGCCCCTGCCCGGAGCACGTATGTTCCTCCACATCTTCGGAACCGTCCACCTGCTTCTGACTCACCTGCTCCAGCTAATACTGGACCTGTTACTAATGATCGATCTGGGTATGGTGGGGGTGGCCGTGGCGGTGGATGGGGTGGTGGTCCTAGGAATGATTATGGTCGAGCTGGGTATGGTGGGGGTGGCCGCGGCGGTGGATGGGGTGGCAGAAGTGGTGGTTGGGACCGGGGGAGAGAACGGGAAGTGAACCCGTTCGAAGATGATGACGATACAGAGCCAGCCTTTAGTGAGCAAGAGAATAGTGGCATTAACTTTGAAGCCTATGACGATATTCCAGTGGAGACAAGTGGTGAAAATGTGCCCCCGCCTGTGAATACCTTTGCGGAGATAGATTTGGGTGATGCACTTAATCATAATATTCGGAGGTGCAAGTATGTGAAGCCAACTCCTGTGCAACGGAATGCTATCCCGATTTCCCTTGCAGGGAGGGACTTGATGGCTTGTGCCCAGACTGGCTCTGGCAAGACAGCTGCTTTCTGTTTCCCAATCATTAGTGGAATTATGACGGGCCAGAGTGTTCAGAGACCACCCCGTGGGGCACGTACTGTTTATCCTCTTGCTCTTATTCTCTCTCCAACTAGGGAGCTCTCAATGCAAGTGAGTTTATTTATATGACTGCTTCCATTTATATGCTAATTTTTATTATAACCAGATTTTAAATCCCGCTGAAAATTTCAGATACATGAGGAAGCTAGGAAATTTTCATATCAGACGGGTGTCAGGGTCGTTGTTGCTTATGGAGGTGCACCAATTAACCAACAGGTTTTATTTTTGACTTGTTTTTAATTTTCTGTTGCCTTGTAATTTTGCTTGAAATGGGATATGTACTCTTCTGGTGTTGTGCCTGGTTATGGTTTGTTGCTTTTCTCCCTTTCAATCTTATTGTTTTCTTTTATAAAGTTGTAGTTGTAATGGTGTGTTGTGCCTTCTGTGTTGATTGTAAACGATATGAAGCTGTTATATGTTTCTATTTCGGTGGAATGTATTTTACATGTTAAATGATCTTGTTTCCATGGTTCACTAGTTGCGGTGGTGCTTCTCTCCAAAAGAGTATTGTGCATAATTAGGAAAAAAACTGGTTCCTTATTGGAAATCTGCACCCACTAGTGGTTGTCAAATTCGACCATCTACTCAACCAGTTGCTATTTTTAATAGTTAGTGGTACAGTTTTCAATCGCCTTTATGAGCTAGACTCGCAAGCAATCCAAATATTTTCTTCTGTTTAGCTTATTGAAGTGCCCTTTTTTGGTTGTCCAAAGCTGATTTATAGTTGGACCTTGGCAGAATATTAAGTAACAATGTCTAGAGACCACAATTTAAGTATTTTGGAAGTTTTTATTTTGCTTTTACTTTCTTTGGCGGCTATCCCCTGAAGTTATAGCCATTAAGTAATTACAGAAGTTGCAAATTACTTAGCACTTGGTATGTTTTCTTGTCTTTCTACTCTTATGAAACTTTTCCTTGAAATTCTCTATAATATTCTTGAGGTTACCCGATGAACATCAACTCTTGTAGGATTTTCATGTGTTAACTGATTGAAATTGGGTATAGAATGGCTGTTTTGCATGTATATTTTTATTGGTTTTACTCCTTGTGGATGATCAACCTGTGGATGTTGCATGCTCATCTTGTGTTATAATGATCTCTGCAAGTTGTCTATTCCACTTTTCTGCATCTTGTTGCTCCTTTAAAATAATTGTTATGATATGCTAGCTTGTAGTGAGGGATTTAGGTAGCATTCCTGATGAGTTATATTTTTTCAGTTGCGGGAACTGGAGAGAGGTGTTGATATTCTTGTGGCAACTCCTGGAAGATTGGTAGATTTGCTGGAGAGGGCTAGAGTTTCATTACAGATGATCAGATATTTAGCTCTAGACGAGGCAGATCGAATGCTGGATATGGGTTTTGAGCCCCAGATAAGGAAAATCGTGGAACAAATGGACATGCCTCCACCTGGTGCAAGGCAGACTATGCTTTTCAGTGCTACTTTCCCCAAAGAGATACAGGTTTGTTTTTGTTGTTTGTGTTTTGTTTTTCAACTGGGAGTATGCTTTTCAACTGATGCTCTTGACTTCTGGCCATTATTTTTGTTTTGATGGGGAATTAGGAATGTCATCTTCTCTTTTTCTTGGGCTGGTTAAAGGGGTTTGGGGGGTGGGTGGGGTTGATGGTGGGCCGGTATGAATTTCAGTTTATGGCATTAAACATGATTGACAAATTAGTTTCCAGCACCTGAACCTCATCTCTAATGCATTGGCACCATAGAATGTAGCATTTTCCTGATATGCACCGAGACAGAAAGTGGTTTGGGATTTATATATCATGCAAAAGGAATATGTACAGCCTCAGTGAAGATTCTTATAGAATCCTTTAATTACGTCAATGTAATACTTTTATGAATTTGGTTGACATGCAGAGATTGGCCTCTGATTTTCTTTCCAATTACATATTTTTGGCTGTTGGAAGAGTGGGCTCGAGTACTGATTTGATTGTCCAAAGAGTTGAATTTGTTCAAGAGTCTGACAAGAGAAGCCATCTCATGGACCTTCTTCATGCACAGAGGGCGAATGGTGCACAGGGCAAGGTACTATTATAGAAAGCATATTCCTGTGCTGCCATATAATT
Organism: Corylus avellana; assembly: GCF_901000735.1. Taxonomy (NCBI): domain Eukaryota; kingdom Viridiplantae; phylum Streptophyta; class Magnoliopsida; order Fagales; family Betulaceae; genus Corylus; species Corylus avellana. The sequence goes on from NC_081550.1 coordinate 692,611, forward strand.
TTTCTTGCTATTGTTATGTGAACAGCTCGTTACACTGGATGATTTATGTTTACAAATTGTTCTTTAAATCAAAAAAACTTTTACTTACAAGGAGGGTGTTTGAAATTGTTGAGCAAAATATGTAGTTTTGTGACTTTTGCTTGCATCATCTGGTTGCAGCAAGCTCTGACATTAGTTTTTGTGGAGACAAAGAAGGGAGCTGATGCACTGGAACATTGGTTATGTTCTAATGGTTTTCCTGCAACTACCATTCACGGTGATAGATCACAACAGGTATTTGTTTTACTGTATGCATACTTTTATGCTGGATATCTATTCTTAGTCAAGCATGTCTTCTTGATAAAAGTATATAAACTAGTTTGAATTCAAATCCATTTAGCAAGTACAAAAATTCACATTTAATCTGTGGCAGGGCAAGGATACATGGGTTCTGTTTTAAACCTTAGTTTCCTGAATAATTTGAAACTAGTATGAGAGTAGATTGTGGGGGATGGCAAGTTATTTAGTAGTGCCATTTACTATATTCTGTATTTTTAGATTTAAATGTTAAAATTGAGTCGCATCGCTGAATTAAAAACATTTGATTGTATGTGTAATAATGTGATAGTTCCCTCTTGTCAACAACTTGTGGTCCTAAAGGCACTTCCATCTCTATAATTGTGGGGTAGTGGGTTTATGTTATGTGTTGATGAAAAGGAAGAAAGAGTATCGCAAGAGGACATTGGAGGAACTTAAGTCCTTTTATTCTCTTTATATTTGGACAATTGCATTTGTAGCTCCTTTGGAGCCTTTGGAGATTGGTTTTCATGATTTTTTATGTTCTTTTTTCTCCTTCTAGTTAGGTGTTTCTCTTATATACTTCTTGTGTACCTGCGTTAGAATAAAATATTCATCTCTATAATTGGGAGCTAGAGTCCCTTGTCGCTTTGCTCGATATGTTGTACTCTTTGAAAACCCATTCGGGAGAGACGAATAAAATGTTGTGGACCCCAAAATGTAATCATGGCTTTGAAGTGGAGCTATTACAAATTATTATAGTCTTGAGATTCTTGTCATTTTCCTTGGAAGAGCGTTTGGAAGGTGAAGGCTCCACCTCGATTTGCTTTCTTTACTTGGACGGCAGCTTTGGCCAAAATCCTCACGATTGATAACCTTAGGAGTGTGTTGCTTTGCAAAAAGAGAGAGGAAATTGTAGCGATATCTGGCACTTGGTTCTCATTTTCTTCGAAGTTTCATGGGTCATGCATAGCTATATTCTAGAGTTGCTTTATACTTGGAAGACTCAAGGGTGGGGACATTCCAAAGAGGCCATTTGGAAAGTTATCTCCACATTACTAATTTGGAGCATTTCGAGAGAAAGAAATCGGCATTTTTTTGAGGATTGTAAGTCCAATGTGCGACAACTAAAATCCTCATTTTTTTTACTCAAAAAAAAAAAAAAAAAAAAAAATCCTCATTTTTGAGATCTCTTTTAGATTGGGCTAATTTTCTTCCTCTAATCTTGTATATCTTGTCAACTTTTTAGATTTTTGACACCAATAGGGTGGTTGCTTCTCTTGTATACTTTTCGTGTATGAGGGCTCTGGGTCTTCTGCTAATACATTGTTATTTGTAATAATAATAATAATGTTGATGGAATTTTTTAGTCCTTCAGAACAATTGTATAGAGCTTGATAGGATGCCAACAATATCCGCAAAATATGTTATAGTGTTATATAAAACTTATTTAAGTATCCTAGGTTTTATATGGAATTATGTGATGTGAAGTTCCAATTTTGGGGTCTGTCCTTTTATTAAAAACAACTGGACAGTTGTGGACAGGTGGGAAGTTTTATTTTTCTTGGCAATTTATTTCATATTCATCGTTGTTGAGGTTTTTGGTGGTATCATTTTCCTCTTCTTTATCTTTCCTGCTACTTATGTGCACAGATTGCAAAGTGCTCAGCTTTGAATCTTAGCAGTTTCCCACTGAGCTACTTTATCCTTAAGCTTGTGTCTTTAACTTATTGACAAAGCATTCTTTATCCTCTTTATTGGATCATGCTTTGCTTTTCCTTAAACTTTATGTGAAACCTTATCTTTTTTTATTTTAAAAGATTAAGCTACTTCTTCAACAAATATCTACGTTATTACATACAAAAGCTCGAGTTGTTTTTATTTTTTCTATGCCACTTCTGAGTCTTGACATGGTGTATACAACCCATCTGTGCATTACTATGATGTGAAATCACAAGGTTTGTTGTTTCTTTCTTACTTCATTCCTTTTCACTCTCTAGGTTCTTCAGTTCATATCCCAATGTAGTCTCTGTGTCATACTTCTGTCTTTCTTAAAACCCCACGTGTTGCTCCATCTTTGGCTAGTGGCTACCAACTTTTAAGGCAGCTCTAATAGTTTTTACTTCTGCCAACAACTCTCATTATTGGCTTTGGATATATATTTTTAAAATTTTGAAGTGCAGTACTCTTAATTTTTTTTTGGAAGGAATGGTGTTTGATCTATGTTAGGATGACATCAGAAGTGAACTGGAAACATGAACCCACAGGAATATGGTGAATGGGACACAATGCTAGGTCTGAATATGGTCTGAGAATTCCCAGGGACATGATTAAGGGTGTCAAAGCAGATGGGAAGTGCTAAAAAAGCTAGGATAAGCTGTGCATATTTTGCATTTCAGCCATGTGGCAAAAGGGGAAATTGTTAAAAGGTCTAGACAAATTGTGTTGATCGTTACTGCTAATAGGAAATTTGCACAATAGTTTGGTTTCTCTGCAATTTCTATCAAAATAACATTTTTGTTAATTTTTTCCAGTAGTGGGGTTTTTAGGAGAATTGGGTATCCCACGTGGGGAAATAGAGTCCAGTTATAATGATATAGTTTATACGGTTGTATCTTCTTCCATGGACAGAGTCTAAGGGAATAACAATGAGAGAAATTCTCTTTTATGTTATTTCTGCTTATTCCGATACTCCCATCTGTTGAACATTCAATGTCATCTTCATATTGTTTGAGCTGGACATGGGGCCATGGCGCTTCTCTGGTTCAAGCTTTTTGACAAAAGGTGAGTTCGGTATGTATGATCTTCCAATTTTGTGACATTAGAAGATTATCTTTGTTTGCTTTAATTTTGCTTGGACACTTCTACTTATCTGATATACACTGCAGGGGCATGTTTGACAAATAAATTGAGAAATATGTGCACAAATCGTTTACTTTTTAACTTAGAAAACTGCACATTCAAACAAACAAAACCCAAGGAGTTTCAACTTTGATGTACTATTCCCACGCAGAAGGGGGTCATATCCCATAAATGTTTCCTCTTTTGTCCTTCATCCAACCCCAAAAACCTCAACAGAAAGGGAAAAAGGCTTTTGGGCACTCTGCCCAGGCATTTTTCTTCTTCTAATCTTGTAGATCTTGTTAACTTTTTAGATTTTTGACACCAATAGGATGGTTGCTTCTTTTGTATACTTTTTGTGTAGGAGGGTTTTGACTGTTGGAGTTAAATGGAGAAATATGTGCAAATCGTAGATTCGTGGACACTTTGTTCATCTATTCTTTTCTTATTTAGATACCTTGAAATGACTGCAACATTGGCATTTTAGAAGCCACTATATATGGACATTACCTTTTGGTATAGAAGACAAAAATTAAGTCTTAACTTCGAAACTGTCCTTGGTTCATGAATAAGAAAAGAATGAGGGTTTTGACTCAGAGTTAAATGGAGAAATATGTGCAAATCGTTAGAATCGTGGACACTTTGTTCATCTATTCTTTTCTTAGTTAGATACCTTGAAATGACTGCAACATTGGCATTTGAGAAGCCACTATATATGGACATTACCTTTTGGTATAGAAGACAAAAATTTAACTCTCAACTTCAAAACTGTCCTTGGGTCATGAATATGACACCGAGAGAGATCTTCACGCGGGACCCTTGTCCTTAATGGTATTTATACTTTACGTTCAAGTGGTTTATTCACCAACTGCTGGCTTGTATGAGGCTTTCTGCCTTATGCAGGCAGGTTTTAAGCTTAATGTGCATATTTCGCATTGGAAGACTCTGTTTAGTTTCTTTATTTGTTTATTTTACATGTCTGTAGGAAAGGGAGCTGGCATTGCGGTCCTTTAAAAGTGGCCACACCCCGATTTTAGTTGCAACTGATGTGGCTGCGCGTGGTCTTGATATTCCACACGTTTCTCATGTGGTCAACTTTGATCTCCCAAATGACATTGATGATTATGTCCACCGCATTGGACGGACAGGGCGGGCTGGCAAATCAGGTTTAGCTACTGCCTTTTTCAATGAGAATAATGCGTCTATGGCACGGGCTTTATCTGAGCTAATGCAAGAATCGAATCAAGAAGTGCCTAGTTGGCTGTCTCGGTTTGCAGCCCGATCTTTTGGTGGAGGGAGGAACCGTCGATCTGGTGGAGGTAGATTTGGTGGGCGTGATTTTAGAAGGGACAGTTCTTTCAGTAGGGGTGGTTCTGATTATTACAGTGGAGGTAACAGCAGCGGTGGGTATGGTGCTTCTTCTGGTGGAGGATATGGTGCTTCTTCTGGTGGAGGATATGGTCCAGGGGTGACCAGTGCATGGGACTAATTTTTGACTTCTAAAGCAGTTGTGGTGTCTAGTTAATGGTTGTGGACTTTTTGCCTTTTCTTATAGGGTCATTTTTCCTCGCTGTCACATCTTTTTGTTAGTGTTTTAAGCCTTTGCTTTTCTATACCGTTAGAGGTGCTTTTAACTTATGAGGGAGGGGGATATTTGCTTGGTATTGGTGCCACAGGGATGGGTGTGTGTAAGTTGGTAGGTGTTGGTGACAAAGTACTAACACATAGGGATTACTCTGCCCTTTTTTTTTATTTGAAAAATTTTTGTCTTCCTTTTTTGGTGGTAATCTTGGTGGGTTATGGGTTGTAGAATATGTAGTGGGAGAGGAAGAGGGTTTCTTTCTGCCGCATCTTGTTTATCTCTTAGGCATATTCATTTCAACCCAATATGTTGGGGGGTATATTGTTGGGGCTCTGGTCCTGGTATTTCTTCTTCCCCATGTCAAGGATTTCGAAGGCTTATGTAAGATTTTGGTTTTGCTGAAATAATACAAAGCTCCCTAGTTAGGAGAATGCATTGCTCTAGTACTTACTAATGGGACCTCTATTCTGGGCTATATGTTGCCAATATGAACGAATGAAGTCAATTTTTGTTTAATATTAAGAGAAACAAATCTGATGGTTATGGAAAACTCTTACTGTATGAGATTGAACTATCCCCATATGATATTATGCTTTTTTCTTGTATTCATTCACCATTTTGATTCCCTTGGTAAGTCTACTTCCAGAGCAGTGGGAATGAAATGCACCAGTGGGATGTGCTGCATGGAAAAAAAAGAGAAGGATATGGTAACCTTTTGTGACAAAGTGCTTAAAACCTTTTTATTTATTTACTTTTCCTTTTCTAAGCAAGATAATGATAATATCAATAGAAAACAAAACTACAAAAGACGGAGCGGAGGATCCTAATACAGTACTGTTCTCATGATTTCTGATCTTATATAATGTTAATGATCAAGACTTGGAGCCGACATTGTAAGCCCATTGGGCAAGTTATGTTTTTAGGTTCTATTTCTACTATGGGAAATTGTCCAAAATTCCAGAAGACCGGTTTTTAGTAGAGTCAATCATTGGGTTAGGTTTTGAAGCATTTTGTCCAACTCTAGCTAAATAAGATGAGAGCCTACAAAATCGTGGTAGTAGGGACTATAACTTCTGGAGATCTAGTCCTCCTCAACTATCTCTAAGAGTTGACTTTTGTGCTCTCGTATATGCATCTTCTAATGAGACAAAGTTGCAGATCAACCAACAATAAAATTATTTCCAAAATAGGACAAAAATGTAGAGTTTGTTTGCAAGGAAAGAGGAGAAAAAAAAAGGGGACACATTGGTCTTTAGGACATGGGGAAAGCAAAATTTCACCTAATGGTTATTTATTTAAGGTAATCTTTGCCCTTTGTTTTGGCTAATCTCTTTGACATACCCAGATGAGCCAAAAGAGCAAGTACACTTATTATTTTGATCACATCACTATCTTGGCCCATGATGTTAAGGAATTAAGGGCATCTTGTGTTAGTTGACAATTTGAAGTATAATCAAATATGTAGGGTTTTCCAAGTCATTATTATTTTTTATTATTGTGTTGTTATTATCATTATTACTAACCTTTTAAGCTGATGAGATGGAGTATATTCAAATAACTAGGAAACCCTACCATACAATTCATGCAAGTTTAGGGCAATCATGAAACCCTAGCTAGTTTTATAATAGTACATATTTTTCAAATAATTGAATTTATGACATCCACCTCACTGTTGATATGACTAACAAAGAGCAAATGATATTTGAACGAAGTTTTCTTTTAAATTAGGTTGAAATAAATTTTTTGAACTTAGTCTCTTACATCTGTCCTTAGAGCATATGATTGAAATAATTTCCTTCAACTCAATTTGAAATAAAATTTTATCTATAATATTTTGTCTTGTGTTTCTATAGTTACTATTGATGTGTAGCTCATTAATTTGATTAAACTATAAATCCCATCACTATTAATTTCATTTTCAAATTGGGATTTTTGAATTAGAAGTGTGAAACGAAGATCAAGGAAGATAACCTATGATCATGGTTCATGGATTTGGTTAAAAGTCACGGATGGCATTACAAGTCAAGAAAATAATTTAGTATTACCTGAAAATGATAATTTTTTTGGTACTTAATTAATTATCCTCGAATTAACAAAAACAAAAGGGTATTAATAGGAGAAATTGATTATCAAATTAGGAATCTGCGGGACTGGGTCTTAAAACGACAGTTAAGATTGCACATCGATGTATTAATTTATTGGTGACATAGATATAATGGGCGGGATTATATATTTGAAGAAAAAATAAAAAAAGAATTAAGGTCTATTGGCATGCAAAGACTGCTTGAGATGAGAGCATTTTCATTGGGCTAGCCAAAGGTTGTAGAAAAAATGGGCCAAAAAAATAAATAGAAAGTGTCATCCAACTAGCCATTTTTTAACTGCTAAAAACAACAATTTAATCCTTTTCCTTTTTAGATAAATAAATATATATATTTTTAAATAGAATAGTAAAAGTAGATAGTTAAAATAAATAGTATAATATAGATATTTTGAAAAAGTAAGCAGTTAAAATAAAATATAATAATTTTTAACTAAAATTTATTGAGTCAAATGTGACCCCAATTCTACCATTGGATACTATTGGATAGTTCAAATGATATTTTCTTTCTCAATAAAATAAAATAGAGAATGACATTGTGGTTCAAGGCATTTTAAATACATGCGTGACTTATTAACTTGAAAAGACAGACATTAATGCTCCTCAGAGGGAGTGATTTCAACTAGCAAGTAGCACCTACTATAATAGCATTCTAACGAGTATGTATTACTATAGTCACGTCCAGGTATGATAGCCACAATTGATCTCTTTGACTTATCCTTTTGCTCAGAAAAAAGAAAAAAAAAAAGAAGTAGTATGTTCTTTACGTTGTAGGTTGAAGTTCGAATCTCCTAACTTAATGTTTGGATTAGGGACAATTCAAATGCTCGGGATTCACTTGTACATTAGCACAATATAAACATGCAGTTAGTTACCCGTATGGGGTTTATTCTCATTATAAAAGAATAAAGAAAGACAAAGCATAAACAATACAATTTTTCGTGATAACATATAACATAGAGCCCTATAAAAGTTGGGAAAATTCCAGCCTCATATAGAGTTTTTACAAATGCTAGAGAGACATTAAAAGGTCAAAATTACAATAAATGAGTCTAAAATTCAAGCAATTAAAACCAAATTGCAAAACAAAATCAAATATTGCTAAATGATATTCTTATTTATCCCCCCACCCCACCAAAAAAAAAAAAAAAGGAAGAAAAGGTTAGTATATGTTGAAGTTCAAAAACATCTATAGGCCCTTGAGTAGATTGATTATAGGGTGGCCGAATTACCCTTTAACCTTAGGGTTGGTTTAATGGCTCCAAACAATCGATTATGGGGATGAATGAGCCACCTCTAGTTATGTGGGTGGTTTCGGCTAGCCAGTACTAGTTCAACTTTTATCTATATATAAAATTTTTTAGAATAAATTTGTAATTTTGTAATACTATTTGTCACACATGTATACCATACAAAATTAATTATCACTTTTAAAATCTTGAAGAACTATTTGTCACGACCTTGAACACCAGGAATCAATTTAACAAATTTTCTTTAGTTTTTTTGCCATGCCCAAAGGCCATCAATGAAAAAGGATTTTTTCTTTCTTTCTTCTTTTTGGTTTTAAAATCTAAAAGGGTATTTAATTCGTCCATGTGATAGGGCAAATTCCATCGAGGATGATGGATCTGAAAACACCAAAAAGTCTTTCCCTTAAAAAATGGGTTTGACCCATAAATGGTAGCAAACAAAACACTATCAGCAGAACCACTCAAACTCACAAGCTTCTTGTCCTCTTATGGGACTTGCAGTTAAATTGAAAATAAAAAATTCCCAAAATCATTAATTTAGAAATGTATTTCAATGTTAATTTGTATAATTAAATCGAAACACATTTAAGAAAATCAGAAGTTGGTGGCCCCTGGGTCCAGCTGTACTGTTCAGCTAGAGAGAGAGAGGGACTGTGTCATAGAGAGAGAGGGGGTGTCCTAGAGAGACACAGACTCACGTTTGTTGTTGTTGTTGTTGTTATTGTAACTTGGGAGAGGTGTTTGGTGTTTCTTTGTTTGTATTTGCAGAGAAATAACAAAAAGGCTGCATTTTTTTTTTTTTTTTTTTCTTTCTGTTTTTTATTTTTTATTTTTTGTTCTGGGTATTTGTTGGATCAGATTTAAGGGAGTGAACACGAAGTTCAAAGATGAAAGAGCTCTCGATCTGAGCTTCTCTAACTTTGATTCTGGATTCTGGCTCTGGCTGCTGACTTTATCTATGACTCTGAGTTTCTGAGATGGAACAATCTTCGAATGCCCAAAGGGGCATCCGAGTTCAAGCTCCACTGGTTAGTCTAATTGATCTATACTATGTTTAATTAATTAATTAATTAATTATTTTTTGCGTATACTTTCTGCAAATTTATGAACTTTTAGAGCGACCCAGATGGAATTGTTGTTGAATTTGTGCATTTATTTAAGGCAGTGTTGGAAATCTTGTTCTGGTGGGGATATGTGTTAGGGGCCGGTTGGTTTGACTGCTTGCATTTCGTTTTTAGGTTTTTAGGGTTTTTGGAGATACCCACATGGGGATTTTCGTTGAAGATGCAACTTTTTGAGGGAATTAGTGGAATATTTATTAACCAATGTATTTGAGAATGTTTGGCTTTTGAAGTCCGTATTACTCTTGTTAGTTGACTTCTCAATTTGGTGTTTTTGGGGTTACTTACTGCTGTATTTGTTGTTGCAGTTTTGTGTATAGGGAATTAAAGCATGAAACGTATGGACTAGTTGCTGTTAAATAATAGTCAAGTCGGGTCTTTGGATCTGTTTATTTTTACCATATAAAATTCTCTTCCCATCGGGTAATTGATTTTCTTTTTTCAAGGGAAAATTTGTTAATGTGTCCATTTTTCTGCTTATAGTCGACAAAAGGAATAATGGAGGGTGGGTTGTGGCCAGTATCTTCCTTTTACTTTTGTGAGAATTCACATATGTTAGTAGCTAGGCAGAGAGGTTATTTTCTGGGCATATCGGTTGGTTAGGAGCCTCAAAATCACTATTTGATTTTGTTTGTATAGAACTATGTATTTCAAGTAAATTTATTAATTTAATGTGGTTGTGGATCGTTTGGGTGTTGAAATTTTGCTTTAAAATTTTCATGCTTGTTGCAGATTATGGGGTATATTACAGTGCTCAGTTTTGAGTTTTCCCTATTCCTTTCCTTTTCATTTTCGTAAGTTTTATATATATATATATATTTTATTTTTTTCTCTCAACCTTTTTTTTCTGGATTCCTGTCCCCATTTGTGCTCTTTTAAACCATTTCAGAGATGATCCTAGTTTTTCAACTCCAGCTTCTGCTGTTTTCTCTGTTGGTTTTTATTAATATTAATTGCTAAAAGTGTGTCAATTTCTATTCAAATAGAGTTATTTTTCCCTATTCCTTTCCTTTTCATTTTCGTAAGTTATATATATATATATATTTTCTCTCAAACCATTTTTTTCTGGATTCCTGTCCCCATTTGTGCTCTTTTAAACCATTTCAGAGATGATCCTAGTTTTTCAACTCCAGCTTCTGCTGTTTTCTTTGTTGATTTTTATTAATATTAATTGCTAAAAGTGTGTCAATTTCTATTCAAATAGAGTTATTTTTTTAATAAGTAATCAAAATATCCTTAAAAGTGCAAAAGGCGTTAAACTGTTTAATTCTGCTGATAGGCAACTCCCTGGGCCAATGGATATTATATAGAGATTCTAATTTGCAAATTTTTATCTGCCATCATTATCTTGCTTGATTTAATTATTATATTATTTGCATCCATGTGTAGACACAGGTCTCTTGGATGATGCCTCTTTTGTTAAGAGTGTTTGTTGCTTAACAGTATGTTATTCTTTCTACAATAATGTAATTTGCGCATGAATGACAATGCATGTGTGCTTCTACCTCTTTCTTTTTTAGGAGCTTAATTGCTACAGGCATTTTTTGTACCTTAATTGTTTTTCAGAGGTTAGATTACATTTCAAGATCCACTCAAAAGGTTTTTAAATTTCATCGCTCTCCTACCGATGACTTTTTACATCCCACAGCTTCAGCAGATCGCTTAGCCCCTTTCATCTTCAGCGCAAGAGCGCTCGTCCGGATGATGAAATACTATCATGTCCGGTTCCCTCGGGGGAGGGATCCATAATAATTCACCTATCCCAATAACAAAAAAACCTGACTTGAATGATCCTGTATTAAGAGCTAAATTGGCTAAAGGTATGAGTCATAATTATTATGGAGAACCCGCATAGCCCAATGATCTTTTCTATATTTTTCCAGTAGTAATTCTAGGCACTATTGCATGTAACGTAGGCTTAGCGGTTCTAGAACAAATGAAATGCATGAACCTATTCGGGGCCTGGGTTTCTCTGTTGTAACTGAGAAGAAAGAGTGCCTGGCATAAGATGAGACTAGCCACAAATTGTAAGAGAGGTTTTAAAAAATGAGAATATATATATATTTTTTTAAAAAAGGAGATACGGGAAGACAAGAGTGACAGTTTTGGATTGATATCAAGGTAAAAGGAGAAGCTAGCTTGATGCATTTGTAGCGATTTTATGCAAGGACAAGTAGAAAATTTCCAGTTCATGTCAGACCATATGCGGGTATGTGTGTATTTTTGGTGTACAGATATGCATGTATGGCTGTATGCATTGTTTAGGCTCATTGGTTTGCCTGAGTATTGGCTATTATCTCTAGCTTCATCCACTAGCTGAATTGCTTCAAAATTTTGAGTGTTATCAAAAGGAACATTATCTTGCTCTCAAGCATTTTCAACTTTCCTTAGACAGTCCTGTGTTTTTGACACCATCCAGGAATTAATTAGACAAATCTGAAGAAGAATATATTTCCCACTTTGGTCTTTGCCATCTTTTCATGGATCAATTATTTAAAAAAGGAGGTACAAACAAGATGCTCATCCTGAGCTAAGATACGAGCCTCCAACTCTTGGACTTAATAAAGAAGATTAGAAACCTATGACAGCATGAGGAGCATCGAAGCTCCATAAAAATTTGCTATGCGGCTATTTCTTTTGGGTTGAATACCACACGCAGCTCCTTGGGATAGTTTTCTAATGGGCGGATGATTCATATCCTTGACTTCTGATTTGCTTTAGAAAATGGAAAGGGGAAGAAGCACTGCTACATCTATCAAAAGCTCTTGTTTACTTAACCTTTTGAATGTATTAACTATGGACACTGGTAACAATGCATCTTTCTGTGCTTGCTGAGTAGATCATGATGCTCATAAGAGAATGGGCCATGCTTAATTGCTTATCCTATTCAGCAGATATTATGTATTGGTACATCATATGGTGTCTAGTCTCTTGCCTTTTTTAACACACAAACTGATATCAGTTGTGCCATCATCTGGGTGTCTGGCACTTCATAAGGTTTTCATGCCTCGTTAGTTTCTACTCTTGGGGGTGTAAATTGTGATGTTTATTTGTGCAAGCATGCTCATGAAAACAGGGTTGGGGATCCAAATCTTTGCAAAAGCCGTTTATACAAAATGGCACCTTTAATGTGACCATTGGCTTCTCTCTCTGTTTCTCTGTTTTTCTTTTTTGGTTTGTTATTGACCCTATATCTGGTGTACACATCTAGATGTATCTTGCGTTCTAACATGGAAATTTTTGCAGGTTGATTCTGTATCATGCTATTGCAGAGTAGATTCAGGCTTGAAAACTGTCGCTGGGGCAAGAAAATTTGTTCCCGGATCAAAGCTTTGTATTCAGCCCGATATCAATCCTAATGCACACAAGAGCAAAAACTCACGGCGGGAAAGGACTCGAGTGCAGCCACCCCTCCTGCCCGGCCTTCCTGATGATCTTGCCATTGCTTGTCTGATCCGAGTCCCTCGTGTTGAACATAGAAAACTCCGTCTAGTTTGCAAGAGATGGCGCCACCTTCTGGGTGGAAACTTCTTTTATTCTCTTAGGAAAAGTCTTGGAATGGCAGAAGAGTGGGTTTATGTCATCAAAAGAGACCGTGATGGAAGGATTTCTTGGCATGCTTTTGATCCCAACTACCAGCTATGGCAGCCACTTCCACCTGTCCCCAGGGAATACTCTGAAGCGTTGGGTTTTGGCTGTGCGGTTCTTAGTGGTTGTTACCTGTACTTATTTGGAGGAAAAGATCCACTAAAGGGATCTATGAGACGGGTCATTTTCTACAATGCACGGACAAATAAATGGCAAAGGGCACCGGATATGCTTCGAAAACGTCATTTCTTTGGTTCTTGTGTCATAAATAACTGCCTTTATGTGGCCGGTGGGGAATGTGAAGGAAGCCAAAGGACTCTCAGTTCTGCTGAAATTTATGACCCTAACAGGAATCGGTGGAGCTTTATCTCAGATATGAACATGGCTATGGTGCCATTTATCGGGGTTGTTCACAATGGAACATGGTTTCTAAAAGGACTCGGGTCTCACCATGAGGTCATGAGCGATGCCTACTCTCCTGAAACTAATACCTGGACCCCTATTAGTGAAGGGATGGTCTCGGGTTGGCGGAACCCTAGTATCTCCTTAAATGGACAGCTCTATGCCTTGGATTGCCGGGACGGATGCAAGCTAAGAGTTTATGATGGACCCACAGATTCGTGGAACAAATTTATAGATAGCAAGCTCCATCTAGGGAGCTCTCTCGCTCTAGAGGCAGCCGCTCTGGTTCCCCTCAACGGGAAGCTTTGCATAGTCCGTAACAACATGAGCATCAGCCTAGTTGATGTCTCTAGTCCAGATAAACGTGTGGAGAGTAACCCCCACCTTTGGGAAAATATTGCGGGGAAAGGCCATTTCAGGACTCTTGTCACAAATTTGTGGTCAAGTATAGCAGGCCGAAGTGGCTTGAAGAGTCACATCGTTCACTGCCAGGTGCTTCAAGCATGAGAATCACAGTCCATATCTCAAGCTTTGCTTATGGAAAGACTGGGAAGAAATGGAAAGGGGGAATTGAATTATCTAGGGCAAAATATTGATTTATTGGAATCTCCATCCTCATTTAAGGTGAGAGGTTCAATATGGGACACAACAGATGATGTGTTTTTTTCATGCAGTTACAAGGCGAAGGTGACTTCTATTGGTTTTGGCAATAGAATTGAGGTCATTTCTATTGGCTTTGGCAATAGAATTGAGGTCATTTCTTTACATTCTTGAGAGAGAGGATACTTGTAAATCTTGTTATTGGGTTTAGGGTTGTTGTGTCTTTTGTTGTGGGATCTTATCTTAGTAATATGTAATCTTGAAGGTGCTTTGTGAATATATATGGTCTATTAAAGATAGATAAGTCAAATATACTTCAATTGATGTACATGACCACCAATCCAATTTTTGTTATCTGCATGTTATAGTACTTTATTTAAAAATGTCATGATTTAGCACAAGAGTAATGTTATTTTGTAAATTGTTATGTTATAACCATACTGCTAGACAATATAATAGTGAAAATTAGTTTTGGATTAATAATGTAAAAATAAAAAATAAAAAAAATTCAATGGTTATTCTAGTTATATGATAGTCATATAGCATTATTTTTAGCGCAATAAAGATAATATGGTGACATAACCACAACGAGTAAGCATTGCTAAATAGACCCTCTCCCTTTCAAATTTTGAAAAAAAAAAAACCCTCAAAGAGTAATATTATAAATTATATTTTTATTTCACAATTATTTCAGTATTTCACAATGCTAATGTGGTAATCTCAATTAACCCTTGGATCAACCTTTGTTAAAAAATAAAAAATAAAAAATTCAAAAGTTGGTGGGGACTGTCACGTTGTCATTGTAGGATAAAAATATGATATATATTATTACTTTTAATTAAATGATTAGATCAACTATTTTCTATTAACTTAAACTTTTGAAATAATGAGATAATTTAACATAGTTTCAAAGCAAAAGTCATTGGCATGATAATTTTTATTAAAAAACTCCGTACAAAAAAATCCACAAGCACCCTTAAAAAATAAGACGGCTTAAAAGCTAGAAGGGGCTACACTAACAAGCACCTATAAAAGAGAAAAAAGGACAAGCAAAACTAAAGTATTTCATCAGAAAAATCCCAAAACACACCTAGGGTCTAGAGAACCATTAATGGAAGACTCAAAAAGACCCTAGAATAGTGAATTTCATATTTAAAGTTAACCCTCATTCTGTCCTTTCTTAATGTTACGATTTAAAAGGGCAAGCATCTTAATACACCTTTTCATATGGTTCTTCATTTCATTTCAATACAATATTTACCATTGGACCGCATTCACAGCCAATATAGTATCCTAACCAATTCAAGCCGTGACCCTTGCCATATAAAAAAAATATTTAACAAAAAAGTATTTGGTTTAATTACTTTTTTGTATTGGATTCATGTAGGCATTTTTCCAATATAAATGTAAAGTGAAAACGCAGTTTAGACCCACGGATGACACACATAGAGAAAATGCATGCCGTTATGCGGATTGTGATGATGGTTGGGACCATCTTGTGGGTTCTCTCAGTTGCATATGCTTCTGAAGGGACAACCGCTTTCTATAACCCTCCTTATACTCGTGAGTATATATATATATATATGTATATTCTTTTTTCTTTTTTTTTTTCCTCTTAGAACAAGAATATTAACAAAAAAAAAAAAAAAATCCATAAAAACAGAAAACAATTTTTACATTTATGTCACCTCCCACAACTTTTTATTTATTTATTTTAATGACAAGGGTATTCAAGGCTTCGCCTCGACTAGATTCCTGGGACACTGTGCCAAGCGTCATGGGTCATGTAAAGCTCAGGCTTTCGCTCGTGGGGGTGATGCCACAGAATTGTTTGCACTCAAGAAAAGTCAAATCTTAGACTTGATGCTTTATGAGGCAATCGGGCCAAGTTACTTACCACTCGAGCCAACTTCTTGGAGTTCTCGCATAACATATTAACAAATAAACCCGTCTTTCCTCTTACTTAAACAATATAGTTTCCTTTTTTTTTTCTTTTTTTTTTTTGTGTGTGTGTGTGTTTTCGTGTGTGGTAGTAATGAATTGAACAGTATCATTAAGTACAAATTCAAACAGTAAATAACTAATGGCGAATGTTTTTTGGCAGCCTCTTCATGTTATGGATACAAAGACAATGATGTGTATGTAGCTGCAGTAACCAACTTCTTTCATGCCGACAAAAAGAGTTTTTTCTGTGGTAAATTGCTTTGGGTGAAATGCATTGGGGCCACAAATCTTGCCCCAAATCCATGCACCTCTTCTAGCGTAATTGTTAGAGTGGTTGATACTTGCCCAAAATGTCCTTCAACAATCAATCTCTCTAGACATGCTTTCTCCAGAATTGCTGATCCAAATGCTGGGAAAGTCAAGGTCCTCATAAAGTTTCGTGTGTACGCTTGATTGTGAGGGCAAATTACAACATTAATAATGCCAACTAATGCTATATGTTTCACAGATTATGTCACTGGCCTGTATGTTGAAACTTCATGTATTAATTACTTTTCATAAAAAAAAAACACTAGTGTTCTTGCTCTTTGCATGATTTCAAATCACTCTGTTGAGGTTACTCTTTGTACAGGATTAAGATTCAATGCAATAGTCTTATCTTATTGCATTTGCAATAGTGTAGGGGTATGTGAGTGTATGAACATGTTTTACCTGTGTAGAAATATATAATATGATATATGAAAGAGAAAGAAAAGAGAGCGGAAGCAAAGAGAAAAGATTGATGAAGACCATTAGGGCTATATTTTGAATATATTGATATGTAATGCATAATACAAAAGGTGTCCCTATTTATAAAGAAAAGCTGGTAGGTAAATAATAGTGGTAGGTAGAGGTGTCTAGTCGTTGAACGGCGATGATGGGTTGACCGGATGAGTGGTAGTCGGTGGAGGCTGCCAGTGGCAAGGGTCATGGATTGAGCTTTTGTGGGTCTTTGGTTGGGCTTGGAAGGCCTGATTTGACCCAAGACCAGTGGATCGGGTCCTTGGCTGGGTCAAATTGGGCCAATATGCGCAGGCCAGGCTGAAACCTGGTGGACCAAGTTGATAATGGGCTGAAAACAGTTGTGGTAAAGGGAAAAAGGTTGAGCATGATAATGGAGTCAATATTTTGAACTCTTTTCATCGTTAACATTACATTTGATTCTGGTGATATACTAGAGAACTTATAAAAGATTGGAGCTTGAAGCCATCCAAAATCATAGTTGTTACCAAAAAAAACTCATAAATACTCATCCAAAAAGAAAGAAAATAAATGCCATGAGACTCACAAATGAGCCTTATTGATATACATAAATGCTCTGCAACCAATCCTTATTGATATACCTATATATATATATATATGCATCACATTTTGTAAATGTCCTGAAAAACAACTCAAACCCCTCGAGCTACCGTCTCCTGAAATCGTTTGAAGGATTCTTCCCGTTGAATCTTTAGTTGGTTGCGGAAGTTCTTGATAAAAGCATCAGCTAATTCATTTATGTCTCCATCATCCTCCACACCTCTCTGCCTGTTCACCATCTGCTTCCTCCCATTGTTTTTCTCCTTGTTCATCATCCCTAGGCTACCACTGACAGACACATCTTTCTGATGATCCATTGCAGCTGCCTTGTTGGACAAGTTAATAAGATCTCTCGAGAGAAAGAAGTGATGAGAGAAGAGAAGGGATGGTCTCAGAACACCACACTTGTGCACTTATATAGCTGCATCCTCAAAACTTAGAATTAGCACGAGTTTGGCGTGGGTAAAAGGACATTAAGCAAAGAAATTTGGACGATGCTAATGAAAAGTCAACTGAAAAAAACAAATACCTTACTATTTTATTGCCAACTTTGCAGCAAATTATTCATTTTCTTTAGTCTTCAGGCTTTGTTTAATTAGTCAGCTTTTCATACAGAGATGCTTTATGTTACAGTAAAATATTTTATTCCAACACGTGAAGGAAGGTGGATGATTGTGACCCTATTATTAAATTATTATGCAGATTGGAATTGTTTGAGTCTTTTTTTAATCTTCGGAGATCATAAAGTATTTAGGAGTCAATGTTTACTTGAACACAGTGACCATTCAGTGCTTTTCACATTGTGCTGGCTAGCCTTGTTAGATGGAGCAAACGCGTAATGGCATTAAACTTACCAAGTTCAGACATAACCACTATTGACCAAAGGCTTCAAATGTCTGAATATGAGCAAACAAATTGGACTATGATAGGTCTCAAGCATGATGGATATGAGATTATTGTAGAATTCATGAAGAAAATAAGGGATGATGTTTGTGTCTGAACAAGTTAATTTACTGAGATGACATTGGAAAGGGGTCCAAGGAAGGTTCGCTTAGAATGGCTGTCGGTTCGGGTTCAAACAAGTCGCTTTGCATGCATGAAGATCCAAGATGCTTGTTTTGTTTGAACGAGAAGGGGTTCATGAGAGATCTGAGACAATTGTTCAGTAATTCATTCATAATAAGTTTAGAAGAGAAGCATATATTGTGCTACTCGTCCGAATATGTTCGTAGTCTTATCTGGACGAGATCATGACAAACCAACTTAGTTGTGATTCGATTTACTATATAAGCTAAATGACGAGGGCTTAGGCCGTTAGTTCCGTGTAATTTTCATCATTTTCCAATAAGAAACGCTTAGAAATTTCTATCTATTTTTTCTTTTTCTTTTTTTACCTTCTCAAATCCTTCATTTGTTACTAGTTTTTACGATCCATCACACCCACACTACATCCACTCATAATATCACCTATGCAAAATGATAACACAATTTGCTTCTTTTGTGATGATTCATATGACGTCAAAAATGATTTGAAGAGTCCTTGCATGGATTTACTGACTTGCATTGATGAGCTTCCTGCAATTTTAAGATGATAAATGGTCTACTACCAATACCTTTGGAAATCTGACAGCACTCTGCTTCTGAAATTATGAATCTGAATATATAAATGAAGCATGAAATTTTCATGATGGATCATAGAGGAGATTTATTTATAGATCAATGCCTCGGCAGTCATGGAAACATGTGCAGAGTTATTAAACAAGTAGAATATTTACAAATTCAAATAAGTAATTGCTTCTGTTGTCCCCAGCCATATCATATGGCTGAACTTGGACATCTTTAAAATCGAATCAGTATAGCACAACGATGTAAAGGTTCTCTTCGCCTGCAATAGCAATAGAATTAGAGAAACATTTAATTTCAGACTCTAGAAACAACTTTTTTTTTTGATAAGTTCTCTAGAAACAACTTAAAAAGAAAAAGAAAAAGAAAGAATCATGTCCAGCTGACAATAATGGAAGTATTCCAAATGGAATAATTAAAATAGTCTTTCGAACCTAGATATGCCTCTAGCAAATTAAGGCAATATTAATCTTAAAATGGTAGTCCCACAATCTTCAGTATATTGGCCATAACTTGGCATAATTCAATTACTCAAGTACCCAAAAAAATAAATACTTTTTTACGGGCTAAACACATTTCCTTTATCATCCCACCCCTGTTCCTTGATAATAGCTTAAAAGTGCCTATTTTCTTTATCAAAATAAGCATTATTATCGTACTATGTTCTATTTTAATTCCTACATTTTAGATTCAATTGTGGAAAAATGCTCAATTATTAATCTTGAGCAGACAAGAAATTGTATTTTGTAGGAATTGTCGTAATTATCCAGCCAAGCCAAGCCAAGGAATGAAAAAAGAAAAGAAAAAAGAGACTTTCAATGCCCAAACATGATAAGCTAAACAAAAGAAAGAAACTTGAATGGCTAAACAAGATGGCCCACGAGCAATCCAAAGAGAAATGCTTTAGTACAATAAAAAGACCATTTTTTACCCATAAAAGTCTTAGGTAGCAAGAGGCCATAGGCTCTATCCATAGTTGTTGTGGGCCTACCCACTAGCCTCTTACTACCTAAGACTTTTATAGGCCAAAAATGGTCTTTCTATTGCACTATAGTATATCTCCAATCCAAAAGAAGAAAACAAGACAAGTCAACTAAGGAAAAGAACAAAAGAAAAACAAAGAAAACCTCCAACGTGGAACCAAAGAAGAAGAAGAGAAACAACACAATGAAGTCTAGGAAGGCATTGTGGGTGCTGGCTTGGAGGTGACGTGTTGTCTTATGGGCAAAAGGACAAAAACAAATAGACTTCACTTCAAGGAAAAAGAGGAAAAAGATGCCAACAAGAAAAGGGGTTCATTCTCTTATGAAACGAGCCAGCCGCACAACACGGGGAGTTGGGATTTTTGTGGGCTGGCACCGCACAAGAAACAGAGGGAAAAAAAGGAAGAGAGGAGAGCGCCGCCAGAGAGAAATAGAAAGAAGGGAGAGAAAGAAAAGGAGGAGACAGACAACTAGACTCAAGTCTTTCAGTGTTTTATCTCCAAATTTTATTCTCTTTATTTTGTTGATGTTTACCACTATGACAATGGAATTTATTTTCATAGACATGAGTGGCTAAATTTCTCAACACTCCCTAAAGACCAACGACAACAGATATATGAAAGATATCTAGTGCCATTCATCATCCATAGAGAATCATCTTTCACATTAAAATGAGAATAGTATAAGTCTGCAACATAACATCTGCAGGATACTTATCAAAAAAAAAAAACATCTGCAGGATACAAAAACCAGCATTAGTGATGTAGCACAGCCTGGAACGAGACAGGAAGAGCTGGTCGCACCCCGTTCAAACGGGAGTGTTACTGGAAAATTTGGGAAGAAAGGTCGAATAGCCCGATCACACCCGTGTTTGAATGGGGTTATGACCGAGCCTCTTGGGTGTGCTTCAGGAAAGTTGCTGAACGAGTGGGATTTTTGGCAGCCAAACGCATAAGTAAAATAACGTGAAACTGTTTGAAGAATGGATTTGCTCTTTCCCTTTAGATTACAATTTTGCCTTTCTGTAATTTCATTTTCCTAACTTAGATTGCAAATTACCCTTTCTTTGGCAGACTTTTCCTTTGGTAGTCAGTTTCCTTTTCTTGTTAGTTTGGTAGTGTAATAAGTACCGGGTGCATTTCTTTTGTTTGGGCATCTTTGAATCAAGAATACAATTGAATTGAGTTTTTTATTTTTTATTTTTTATTCATTTTTTCAAGCTTTGGCTTGTGTTTCCTTCAAATAGAAGACATTGTTGCTTATGTTCTTCCTCCCAACAAAGACATTTGGCCTCACAAGACAGCAACTGTTTTTGGTCAATGTTTGTAAAAGAAGATAAGCAGCATTAACAGTTACTTGTCCTTTTGTGAAATAACAAAGTCACTGAACACATGATTCATAAAATAAGGGGGAAAAAAAATGAAAACAGAGGTAAAAGATAAACAAAAGATTGCAGGGTATGTTAATCTGCTATAGATTCCAAGATAACAGCCAAGACAATGCTTGATTCAAGAATGTTATCTAGGTTTGTAAGATTCCCTAGTCTTAAGACATACTACAAGTGCAACCCTTTTCCACCCACTTCCAGTGAACAAACGAAGACATAATCAGAATTGAATACTTAATGAAAAGGAATTAGCAAGTTGTCCTGGACACTTCACACTACAAATTCCAGAACTGCATTTTCATTTGGGAGATTAGAAGACCGTGGCTCTGAAATTACTCCCTATCTACTGGTCCCCAGATCTTAATATACTAACCAAGAGAAATCTTTGATCCTTAAATTGCTGATCTAGTGATTCCAACCAATAGATCAACAGACTACTTCCTTCTGTTTTTGCCCCATTTTGAAGAGCCATCACATATTTTTCTTTATATTTTTCATTGTTTAAATATTAAATCTTTCGTGGACAGCTTATGAAAGAAAATTAGAAAGAGTGACCATAATTACCAGCCAAAAACAAAAAATCCACAATCTTAGTTTATTCATCTATTTTTGTTGTTTATAAGCCTTTTTTTTTCTCTAAATTTTGCCAACAATCCTTTTTTCTTTTGCTTCTATAATAATTAATCTCTTAACTACCGACATGAATATCATCCAGCATAAAAACAAATTAAAAAAAAAAAAAAAAGACAGAAAGAAAAAGATAGTATATTACCTCAGATCGACTCTGGGTGAGTGCCAGTAGTGCAGGCCTTGCTTTTACACACCGGAATATCTTCAAACTGTTTAGCTGGCAGCTTCTCCGACAAAGCACCAACGTAGAACTCAATCGAATCCGACTCCTTATCGGCCTGAATCCCAGTCACCGAGACCCAAATAAACAACTTTTTGGCTTGAATCCCAGACACACTGGACACAGACCCATAGCTCAACTTTCCGTTGACTTTCTTGCCATAGTAGACCAACTGGTCAAACTGAACGTAACATGGGTTTGCGAGCTCGATGCTGAAAGAGCCGTCGTCGGAGAGATTGTAGGACTTGACGTTGTTTGGGAGAAGACCCTTTGGGAGGCCGTACTGGGGGAGGAGGTCGTGGACGTCTGTAATGGATTGGAGTGGGGAGGATGGACGGTTGGGATTGAGTTTTGGCCCTTTTGGGTTTCTAAGGGATAGAGAGAGATGGGTTTCTGAGAAAAGGGTGAGAAGTAGAAGAAGGAGAGAGACTGGAGAGATGATGATTTTGTGTGGAGAAGCCATTGATGGAAAGCTTTGGGAGAGCGTGAGAGGCCTTGGACCAACACCGACTTGGGTGCGTGAGAGGAAGAGAGACTTGAATTATTATATCCCATTAACGTATTAAAATCATAAAATCAAATAGGATTTTGTTGTATTTTAATTAAGTAATTTAGATTTAAATTTTATGGCTTCTAAATATTGTTAATCTTAAGTCTTTTCTTAGTCTATTATATTTCATTAAAACTTTTCTCTAAAAGTTGAGAGACATAGAGATAATAGAGGAGTTAAAAGAAAGGTAAAAGTTGAAAGTGAAACTTGTTTGTGGGGTTAGATTGCTCAATAATGTCTTTGTACCTCAAGATAGCAATCCCTCTTGGGGAAGATTATTTGGCAGAATAAGGTCAAGTGCGACATATTTTTTTGGACAGCTACTTAGGAAAGATGCTTGTCACGGATAACTTTAGGAAACAACATATTATTTGGACAGCTACCCTGAAAAAGATGCCTACCATAGATAACTTTACGAAAAAAACAAGTTATTGTAGTTGATTAGTGTTATATGTGTAAGAGAAATGAAAAGTCTACAAATAATCTCATTATCAATTATGAGATTGTCAATGCCTTGTTGCGTGCTATTTTTAAGAGTGTTGGATTAGCTTGTTAGAGAGGATTGCCAAGCGGTCATCATACCACATATGCGTAGAAGATGGTGTTGTTTTGTCTTTTGTGGTGTCTTTATATGGATATAAATAATAGAAGTTTTGAAGGGGCAAAACTTTTAAGTCTTTTTTCGATTTGTATTTTTCTAAATTTTTTTTTTATCATTGGACAACTGCTATGGATTTAATGTGATTAATTTTCTTGATTTTCTTAACTTGTTCTATTTTTCAAGTTATGTATTTTTCTTGTATATTGAATGTATCCTTGAGTTGCATATTTGCACTTTTAACGACATATATTTTTATTTTTATTTTAAAAGAAAATACAAAAGGAACCCTATTCAATGGGTAAAGTTGCGTATGAGATAAATTATTGATTGCATAGCTAAAATGGCAGTTGGTAATTGCTTGCACCCAGGGTTATAAACGAGCCGAGTTTAGGCGAGCCAGAGCTATTCAAGTTCAGCTCATTTAAAAATTTTACGAGCTCGAGTCGAGCTCATGCCGAGCTCCGAAATTTAAGCTTGGCTCGGCACACCAAGGAAAATTCCTTGTGCGAGCTGAGCTCGAGCTCGCCTAGTAGCCGAGCCGAGCTAGCTCAACTAATACAAACTTTTAAAAATAATAATAATAATAACAATAACTTAAATGACTCATCTTCCCAATGAGACAAATTATATTAGTAAAAACGTTTTACTTCCTAACCAACAAATTGAGGGCAACTTTGATAAAAAAACCGTTTATTATATATACAAATTATCTAACATTTTGTTTTTTTAATATTAACCAATTAGCTCTCTATATATATAACTAAACCAATTAACTAATTAGTTAACTTAGTTTAATACACACAATACATTAGTTAACTATAAATAGTTATACATTATATGACTACATTATTAATATTTTAACTATATATATTTAGTATTTATGCTACATACTATATAAGCATAAATACTATTTAATAAGTTATATATTATATAAGCTATTTTATATATATATATATATACATAAGTCGCGCTTATAAGCAAGTCGAGCCCCTATACGAGTATGTTCACGAACTTTAAACGAGCGAGCCGAGTTTTATACGAGTATGTATCTTTTAATAATCGAGTATAGTTTCGTGTTCACGAACAGCTCATTTAAAAATCGAGTCGAACACGAGCCGAGTTTTATCGAGCCAATCCCAAGCGAGCTCACGAGTGGTTTTGTTCGTTAGTTGCACCGGAGTCTGTTGCATCCCTACTTCAATTACAATGACAGAGTTTATAATGCCTAATTTTACAAGGGTATAATGGTCATTTCACTTTCTTTTCTTGACCATTCTATCCGATAAAAAGAGGCTCGGAAATGGAGAGGATCCTTCTCCTGCTGAGAATTACCCAAGAGCAATCACCACAAGCACATACACACTGAAAAAGAACAGTAAAAATGTACCTGACAAGTTCCAATATGTGACAATTAAAAGGACAAACTGGCAGGAACATTGTTTTCACAACTTAGTCTAATTTCTTGGCTATCTCGTTAATCTAATGCATGGGGAAACTTCCCCCAATATGATATTTTAGTACAGTACATTTTCAAACAGCGGAAATAGGGATGCATTTCAAACCAAGGCATGATAACATCTCATCTCGTCCAGTATGTACATGGTATATACAATCTTGTTTAGATATGACACTACCAGACAAACGATTTGTGAGTCTGAAATATCCTCTGGCCCTAGAAGGCTGATAATTGCATAACACCTTTCAGCACCACACTACCATACGACGCAAGTACTCTTGCCGTCCTGACGTCTACTCGGTCATTAGCATCTCAATTTCCTTCACAGGAGTTGGGAGCTGCAAGTTGGAAGAAGATTAGGCAACATGGAAAGCCAGTATCTTGAAGCACATCATTAGGAAAGTTTCAACAATAATATTCCGATTTGAATAAGGGAATGCAAGTGCATGAAACGAAATATAGGATCCAAACAAAAACTACTTGTAGAATCCATCACATAATAAACATATGCATTGATGTCATACTTCGCCATATGATGACCGATTTATATAGTCATTAGCTCAGAGAGATTGACTGTTAATAGCAGAAATTCAAGAAAATGTGATTCTAGCAAAGTATAGTATTGTCATTATTTATGCAGGACCCAACATGAGATGATCTGTGCATACAATCAATTATATCCTTCAGAAAAGAAAAGAAAAGAAAAGAAATTCCAGCAATAACATCTTTGTGCAACCTCAACGTTAATCTATATGACTTAAAAAATACAGATGGGCTAAAAACTTCTCTTAATCAGGGTAGCGCATCTCCCATGGACAAAATATGGAATAAGCTAGGCTACCCACACCAAATTAATGTTCTCCTTGATACAAATTAATATTAAGGCTATGGCCTTCCTTAGACACCAATGGAGAGCCAAAATTTCCATATGAAGACGAGTATGCCTGCTCATTCAGACTTTGGAAAGACAACAACATTCAGTCACAACCTAATTTCTACGTGGCCCGGCCCTTGGTTCTCAACAGAGCAACTATTGAGACTGAACTTATGCAAACCGTATGAAAGCAACTATTGTGTTTGCAAGCAGAAGTATTAGTCTTTTCTTGTCTTCCTTGTTCCAAAATTGATCAATACCGGATCACAAAACGCCTATGATCATAAATACTCCAAGACAAAATTTCCCTGAAGTTTGAAACTTCTTAGAAGGAGAGAAGAATCAAATGGTGCCAACATCTCACACGCCCTTCAATTACGCGGTATAGAGAAATCTACAGGTCAGAAGAGTTGAGAAAACTTACCCCACCCCTCAGAAAAGAACAAACTAGCGGTAATAGGCATGGGAAAAGGACAGAGAGAGAGAGACATGCTGGGCACGATATATGAACTGCATCTTTTAGCCAATTGAAGAGCCTTAAAAGAAGCGTCAATGTTGTTATCTCTCCCAATTACAATCTTTGGTTCAACCCTGAAATCTAGCTAGTTTACCCTTCCTACCAACTAGAGCAGAGCATAATGCTCTCAAATACATTTAAGAATTCAATCTGAATAATGAAAAACTGGTTTGCTACTCTACTATTAAGTTCCATAATAATACAGATGAAATTGATCTAGGACTTGAAGATTCACAAAATATAAAGGATAAACTAGGGATTAGTTCTCCTAATAAAAAAAAAAATCATCACTTCAGAAACAATTCAAAAATTCCAATGATTTGCAAACCCAGATTAGAACCAAACTCAATACAACAAGATTCACCAAACATGTAATCCAAAAAGCACACAATAACCGAAATAAGAGAATCCAAAGATAGCTAACAAACCACAACAGGAACCAATACCTCAAAAAACCGTTTGACGCAAGTCCCAGTGACCTTGTCGCGGCAAGAATGGACGGTCTTAAATTGACCCAGATCGAGCTTCTTGTTGATGATCCCAACCTGAAAGTATATGCTATCGGAGGGGGGCAAATCGACCCTGATCTCGTCCACGTCAAGCCACAGGAAGAACCTCTGGACCTGAATGCCCTTGAGGCCGGTGATAGACCCGTAGCTGAGCTTGCCGGTGATGGTCTTGTCGTAATAGACCAAGTAGTCGAACTGCACGTAGCAAGGATTGGCCAAGTAGACGACGAACCGGCCGTCGGAGGCGGAGAAGGTGTAGTTGACGACCGAGTCTGGTAAGAGCCCGCTCGGGAGCCCGAATTGTGAGAGGATTTCGTAGACTGTGGGGTCGGAGTCAGAGAGCGAAAGCGAAGGGATCGTGAGGATGGACAGGAAGAACAGCAGGAAATGGATCAGACCCAGATGGGTTTTCGTGTTTGCAGCCATGGTTTCAGTGGCTTGTACAGAGAGAAAATGCCAGGGCAAAGTGTTTGTTTCTTTGTCTTAGAGAGTTTTATGGGTTTTCTTGGGGGGAGCAAATTGAGATAAAGTTTTGTGCATTTATTGAGAGTCATGGATAATGTGTTGGCATCGTTCCTTTTCTTTGACTATACTTGAGCCGACCTTATCCTTTTGAAGACAAATTTTCGCTTGAATTGCAAGGCCTTTTGACTAGTAAAAGGGAATTAGATATGAAAATATGTATTAAAAAAGAGCTAAAAGATGAATAAATAGACATGAAGTTTAGAATGAAGGATGAGGGGACAAAAACCATTAAGATTCAATAGGAAATCCTGTGTGTTAGGTGAATAAGAGTTTCAAGAGGCACACTTGTTTTGACATAGAAGGAATTGGGAATCATCACCTAATGAAGTAGGAGAAATTGGAAATCAATCTTTCTTTATTTTAATTTCTTGGGTTTCCCTTTAAATAAGGAGTTTATGTTAGCCTTAGTTATGAAGGAATAAAGAGTCTATTTCCAAATCATCTTAGAGATGTTCTTTGTTATCATATTATGCTTAGTTGTTATGTATTAGTCTATCTTTTATACACGTAATTGTTATTGGGTAGAAGTCTTTAAGGCAACGTTTTATAAATAAAAGAGCATGTAAAGTTAAAATCTAAACCTATCCTTTACACTTGAAATGAAGACATCCTATTCCACTAAAAACAAGAAGATAATTATGTTTTATTTTTCTGTCATGTATTTATTTATTTTTAGGTTGTAAGTATTGCAACTGGTCACCACTCAAATGAATGATGTTGCAGAAGCAGCTCCTATGTCCACACCTTTCGAATCAGGCTCAAATCCCAACCCCCAAATGAAAACAAAATAAAAAGGGGACAAGAGATACTTTTGTTTCTTCCCACCCACAATTGTTACTGTTGTTTTGCACCCACCAATGCAAACAGAATGTTAAAGTGTACATGATTTTTTCCCCCCAAAAGCAGGAGGGCCAAGACATTATTGTTCTTAAATAGTCAGATTAACATTTGTGGGTAATTTGTTGCTTGCCATGTTGTCATGGTGTGAGCATTTGCAGGAGGGAGAATTTGAGGAGAGGAGTTGTGAATGGAAATTGTTTTACTTCTTTTTTTGTTAAAAAAAAAAAAAAAAACTAGTCATTACATGAAAAACAAAAAAGCATTTTACGGTCGATCAAAAATATTTTTAGATTGACCAAAACATTCAAGCGCAACAAAATATTTGAAAATATTAAGTAAATATTTTCCGTCGAAACAAATAGAACTAAGTAAATATTTTATTGGATCATCTCCAACATATACCCATTTGGGCTGTGCATTGCCATATCTTTTTGTTTCGTGAAGCTCAATAGCTTTCATCTCTAGGCCATCTTTCATGGCCCAAATTAAGTTTGGGAACCACACATGACACCAACTCCCATGCATAAACTCCAATCCAGTGGCTCAAACCATCTCCATGTCATGGCCAACCCTTCTTTATTTTTCTTTGAACTTTTTTTGGATTGAATAATGTTCATCGTGCCTTATAGTAGCATATACACGGTTAGATTTGTGAATCATCTCAATTTCACTTAAAATAGAGAGGATCTTGATCAAGTTAGGGATAATGTATGTTTGATAAAGCGTTTTGGAGGGTATTTTTTAAAAAAATGTTCTAATGTGACATAAATGTAAAATGATTTGAAGTGTATTGTGTTTTAGATTGTTTGTTAAGAACATAAAAAAAAAATAAAAAAAATTTAACAAACGAAGCCAGTTGTTATTATCCTCTTTAACATTGTTTTTCATGGCAACCAAAAGGAAAATTAAAGTACTTCTCTTCTCTGCTGGAGTGGTGGCTACCAACAGACCATTAGATGTTGGCTATTTTGTCTAGATACTCCATTAATTGTGGCATCACTTGAAACTTAAAAAATAATTTATCACTGGAATAAGTCCAATTGCTCCATGCAGATCCATTGAATGTCCAGTGCAGTTGGAAAATTTATGGCAAATAAAATTCTACAAAGAAAAAGGGGGATCTAGTATAACATACATCTGATCAAATAAAATACAATAATGACCAAAATAGGGGGGGAGCATACAATTTTATCAAACATAGAAAGGTTGGTTTGATGTGAAAAACCATACTAAAATCCCACAGACCATCTCTGCTCCCAACCATCTCTTTCTCACCCCAGCATCACTGTTTTCTGCAGCACTTGATCCACTGCTGGTGGAATTCCCTTTAGCTTAAATCAGTAAAAGGAAAAAGATTAGTCAAAAATGCAAACTTCCTAAGTTCGGTGGTTTCAAAACGTGCGGTTTGAAATAATAACAATTTCAAATCGCAGTTAAACATTTGGTAAACTTTATTCCTTTGCCTTTAGTTTGAAAACATGAAAAAATTAACATGTTTTTTCTAAAACACGCTTTCAAATGAGACACTTTCCACAATTTTGTTTTGAAACAAAGCCAAATCCCACTCTAAATCCGTGTACAAATCTGGGAAAAAAAAACTATATAGACAAGAATTAAATTTATTACCACTGGCAACTGGTGTACTCCCTTTGGTGCTGTTTGAGAATCCCTCAAATACTTTAGCATCAGTTGAATTAGGTGCCAGATGCAAAAGAGCTGAATCCATCACCAATATTGTAACCAATCATCAATTGGTGGCTGAGAAAATAGTGAACACATGTGGGTGTGTGTGTGTGTGTGTGTATAAGTATACTTACAAATACACTCAGTTGTGTTGGTTGGTGTATGACAGGCAGTGGGGAGGCTTAAAGCAAGCGTTGCGTTTATCTTGAGGCCAAGACTGGGATCATCTCTGTCTTTAATCAGGATGCAGAGGCATTTCATGCTCTTCTGCAGGACTTGCTTGAGGCCAGTGCAGCAGTCCAGAGTGGGAGCTTTGGCATCACCACCAACATATGGAAGGCATGTAGCGAGCCCGACTAGCTGGTCTGCACATTCTGCTCTGTCTTGGTCCAAGTTTGAGCTGCCAAAGCCAGCCAGCAGCAACACCAAGGTGAATGAGAACCCCAAAGTTGCATTATTTGAGCCCATTGCTGTGCAGAGAAGTCAGAAAGAGGTGGAAATTAGGGAATGAGATGATGGCAGAAAGAGGGTCTCTCTGTGCCTTTTTATGCTTTGGTTGTGACTTTATTGAATGTGGGGCGTGGGAAAAAGAGTTGAATAACTAGTGGTTCGTGATAATTATTCAAACTGGATACTTCACATGTGAAGGTGATAATTTGTCCTCAAATGGGCAGGCCTTGGATTGGTGGTTCAAAACATCTTACCTAGAATTACGGCAAAAATTTTAGTGCTTTGATAGTACTTGGTTGTTTAACTCTTAAGCATACCATGTTAATTCACATTAAATTACATGTTGTTATGATCACATATGTAAATCAACCCTTCCCCTTCTTTTTATTGAGTGTTTCCCACGTGATGGGCATTTCGGGGGAGGGAGGGTTTAGGAAGAATTGATTTGATTCCATGAATCCCACTTTGTGAGGCAATTGCTATCTCATACTCTAATATCGGGGTGTTAGGGTGCACATGGTTCAAATATGATCTTCTCAGTATGTTTTTTTCCTGGGACCGATACGACTGTTGTATAGGGCTTGATTGGACATGGCTAGCTTGTACTGTTGCTTGTGAGATGGACCTTATTCAACCAACCCTAGGCTTGAGGACCCATTGCCAAATGAATTATTCTTGGGTGCACCACTATGATCACAAATGCATTATTCAATATTCATAACATGATTTGACTTGCTTCTAGTATATAAATAACTGAAGATATCCTGTAATTTAAGTAAACGGCGGAGATTACAAGACAAATCTTAGCCTTTACCATTGTCAGTGAAGTCTACCCCAATCTTGCAATTTGAACCACGGAAAACCTCCAGTTTATTTAATCACTCGAGACAAGCCAAATCCTTCATAAAATATACACGAAAAGTTAAAAGAGACATGCTTGAATTTTGTAAGTATGTCATGTTAGAACAGCTAAACATTGAACTGTTTGTTGTTCTTTTGCTCCACAAAATACTCCATTTGGGTCATCTTGATCCAGAAGTACACTGGATGGCTAAGATCTTAATACTTTTTGGAAGATCAAGTTGTCTGATTGGATAAATAAAAGGGTACTCAATCAATTAGAAAAAAGAAAAGAAAAAGGGTACTCAATTGTCCTTTAAATCTATGCTTTGGTTCGAGCACCATTCTCTATTAGAATTTCTCTTATCATATATTACCAAAGAAGAGGAAACAGCTAATTTTGTTTTGGCAACCCGTGAACAATTTTGGGCACATCCGTGATTATTTGGATTAATCCGTGACTGCCCATAGATTAACATATATGGTATTCTGGCCCCAATTTGTCTTCTCTTGTTGTTTAACAATAGCATAACAAAACTTTATTAAATGAATAAAGTTTGAACAAAAATAAGTTAATTGAGTAGTGGGTGAACATGTTCGAGCTCATTCGAAAAATAAATAAACAGAGCTTGAACGAATTATCTAGCACGATGATAAGTTTAATTCAACTCGTGTTCGAAAAAAATATGATGCGATTCGCGTCTTCCTACAAAAGTTTCATTTATGTTATATATAAATCTCATAACGTTAATAGGAGCTAGTTATAAGTCAAATCATATTATAAACCATTAGCTATCTCTTTTCTTTTTCGAAAACAACATTGATCTATATCTTTTCGATACGTTATTGTCTGTGTAATTAACGTTTGCCCTCTATTTTTTAAGGGAACTGTGTTCTTGCCTTTTCTCGTTAAGTTGGCCCATTGAAGTGTCATGTTTCTCGGTAGTTAGGAAAATTGACACATTTAAGTAGGATATCTCGATAAATTTACTATTTATTTTAGTTAATAAAGCAGTTTTCTTTATTTTATTTACCCACTACATATATCATGCTTTGTATTTTGAGAAATGTTTTTCTTAAATTTTCTTTTATTTTTTTTATTTTTTTTATTTTTTTTATCAAATTAACTATTGGACATGTCTTCATACATATCCAACGGTTGATCTGGAAAAGGATGTATGAGAGATGGACTAGAATGTACATTTAGCACGTCTCTTATATTTTAACTATCAACTTTTATTATTTTATTTAAATATTCATAATGTTAAAAGATTTTAATTTTTTTTTTAATTTTTTTTTTTTTTTAAAAAAAAGGTATTGGTGAGCACTCTAACATCTTATCAAACATTTGAGCATTAGCGAAATGATAATACTCTAATTATATTATATTAACGGCTCATATTTATAATATTTTTAATAGGAGACTCAATCTTTTACATACGTGGAACATACCCAATTCTTTTTTTTTTTAACAAGAACATATGCAATTCTTAAAATGCTGACATTACTAGTAACTAATTTATTGTACTAGTTTTTTTAAAAAAAATATGGAACTTCCATTGATGAAATTTTACGAGCATAAAGCTCTTACACCATAGAGCATACAACGTTGAAAAATCATAGGTAAAAACTATGAAGATTACAAAGTCATAAAAATGACTTCAAGCTTCCGCTAACTCATGCACAACTATATTTAAAGAACAGATCTGTTTCGTGTAGACTAGATCTAGGACATGAGTAGCCCAAATACGAAACAAAAATAGAAAACAACTAGAAACTAAAAAACTGGCTGTGAGAGTTAAGCCCCCGCACCGATCTACTCTATCCTCAACCCGAAGGTCAGGACAATAAATCCATCCTTAACCCGAAGGCCAGAACAAACAGAATTAAAAACACAAAACGAAAACTCCACAAGCAGCAGTGGAGGAGCACGACATTGTAGACATCCATTCGGAAGACATGCCTTGGCCGAAGAAGACGATCAGATCTAAGGTTGAAGAGACTAGATCTGGATCTAGATCTACAAACTAGATCTAAAGCAACTCACTAGAAACGGAGACCGGTGGGACCTACAAAGAAGACACTAAGCACTACTACCGTGAAAGGGGAGGAGAGAATATCTAGATCTATAATTTTCCTACTCTTAAAGTTCTTCTTGATGTTGTCTAAAAGAAAAGAGAGAGAAATTCTAGAGAGAAGGCAAATGAAGTATAGGTGGTGGAATTTATGAGACTCATAAATGAAAAACCAAGTTGGCAAGAGGTACTAAGAAATGTCATATTATGGTCTTAAAATCTTCCAAATTTGACATACTATAAATCGATAGCACTTTTATTTCACTCTCTAGTATTATAGAGAGAGACTCTGCATTCTTTCTAGAATTTCTATCTCTCTTTTCTTCTAGATAAGTTTTAGCTTTATAAAACAATTTCATATACGTATATAAGTATGTGGATGCAAATATTAACTGCCTTTACCTACTCATATTCTTCTATCCGTCCGCATATATTTGAATAGTAAATATAATATCTGCTCACTCGAAGTTAAGAGTTATACGATAACCTACACGTACAAATAGTCGTATAGCAAATACAAAATTTTTTTTTACTGCCCATTTGTACACCTTTACTTGGGGCTATCCATATGTCTTTTCCTTCTATGTAGTGAAAAATAAAAAAAATAAAAAATAAAAAAAATCTATGCAATATTTTACATTATTAGCCGCAAACTTTGTTAGCCAAATAAAGTGGCTCAGTGGCGGACATAGGACATAGGGCATTGTACAACTTGGAGCTTTAGGGCAGGGGATGATGTTGTCACTGCAATGAATGATTTTCACAAAAATACAAAGAAAAAACTTTCTTAACATTACTCGATTTGAGCAGCTTTATGTAAGAGATTATTCGAATTCATTTGTTTGGATAGGTATTGAGACGGTCTGAGTGTTTGAGCCGATATGACATGAGCTATCCGAATATTTATCCGAACAGAGTAAAGTCTGAAAACCCGCTCACATATATGAGATTTTATAGAACCCTATCTCATTATTTGGTGTCACAAGTTCTTCAGCATTCTTGACTCTGGAGGCCAACCAAAAGACCAGTGGAAACTGCTGTCAATAGGACCACCCTATACAAAATTTAAGTTCATTTTTATTGAGCAATCCACACACACCGACAGAGAAAGTCGTTAATTGATGAATTTTATCAGTCTTGAGCTGGCTTGAGGCCTACATGCAATAAATACTGAACTGAACTTTTATAAAGGGACCATGGTGAAATGAAAATAGTAATGCAATTTTAAAGAGGATGTTATGGTTGGGGAGTACATGTCCCTATGAAATGAAGAAATGCATTTACAAAAACGTCCAGATTTGCTGGCGTTGGGACATTGTCAATTTTTTAGTAATTTAGAAGAGATATTGTTTTAATTAAAAGTTTGAAGATAACTTTTTCAATTGAATGACAATTTGATTTTTTTTTTTTTTTCTTTCTCTTCTTATTGGTTTCTATGCATGGATTCATTGGATTGAGATTTTTAGTCATTTTATTGTCTTGGACAATGAATGTTAAAGAGCATTTAAAAGATTTATCTTTCCTATGCGGAACTGAATAGTGTCTCGTTCAAGTGAATTGAAAAAGATCCTAATTCTTCCTACGCTGGTTTCAAACAACCCGCCTTCTAACTCGAACAAGTGGGCTCCCATAAGAGTATTTTGGACAATTTAGTGGAGATTTCGATCCTTTGACACATGCCCTTAATTAGAAAAAAAAAATAAAAAAAATAAAAATCTAGGCCCTTCAATCTAGGCCCAAGACTGGACGAGTCTCCCAATTGACGGCCCATTTTTGAAAAAACGCACGTCGCACCAAAAAGAGGGAGAAAGAGAGAGAGAAATTGAATCGTAGAGTCGTTTACTCCGCCGTGACATGACGAGCAGCGCCACCGCATTCCCTTCAAAGCCACACACGACGGTGGTGCTCAGATCGGCAATTCTCTCGAGGCTCATCCTTCTAGCCCTGACCCTCATCTGGCGCACCCTCCTATCCCCCTACGACACCTCCGCTCCTCTCAACCCTACCTGCCTCACGCACCACCACCACCGTCAGGACCCCAACGCACCCGTTCTCTTTCCCTCGCTCGCCTCCGCCATCGAAAACGGTGTCGTCTGGGACTCTGTCTACTTCGTACGCAACGCCCAGTGCGGCTACGAGTACGAGCAGTCCTACGCCTTCCTCCCCCTCCTCCCCCTCGC
Organism: Corylus avellana; assembly: GCF_901000735.1. Lineage (NCBI taxonomy): Eukaryota > Viridiplantae > Streptophyta > Magnoliopsida > Fagales > Betulaceae > Corylus > Corylus avellana. The sequence continues at coordinate 727,600 of NC_081550.1, forward strand.
CATTTCCTTCATCTCTCGCACAGGTGCGGGATGGTCATTTTCGTCATTTCATGTATATTATATTATTTTATTTTATTTTAATTTCTTTGCTAATTTCAGTCTTTGCGCCTTTGGTACCGTTTATCGGATACAGAGCGGTGCTGGGGCTGTCCGGCTACGTGATCAACAACATTGCCTTTGTATTCGCGGCGATTTATTTTTACAAGTGAGTTTAATTTACTTGTTTTCTGGGATTTTTTGTTGGGTTTCTGAGATTTCCTCTATTTTCAGTACCTTGTTCGTTTGGGTATTCTACATCAATGGTTTCTTTCAAATTTTCGTCTTTTTTTTGGTCTGATTGGTTGTTGTTGTTGTTCTTGCTCTTGTCACTAACAGGCTTTCAGTTATTATTTTGAAGAATCCTGAAGCCGCATTGCGGGCTTCGATTTTGTTTTGCTTCAATCCGGCTTCGATATTTTATTCATCAATGTAATGTTCAGTTTCTTTCGATTTAAATTGGTATCTACAAAAAAGTTAAATCAAAACTAAGACATTGTTCATGTCCTTGTTATGACAGATATTCGGAGAGTTTGTATGCCCTGCTTTCGGTTGGAGGGTTATACCACTTAGTAACTGGTGGAAATAGCGTTGCTGTTCTTTGGTTTGCTCTCTCTGGTTGTGCGAGGTCTAATGGAGTGCTTAATGCTGGTTATTTCTGTTTCCAGACATTGCATCGAGCTTATGATGCTGTGTTCATCGAAAAGCGTGCTTATGTAAGCGAAAACATTTTTTCCTGTTTACAATCGAGGCTATTGTTTGTTTGTTTCCGTGGAAAGTATCTTGGCTGAAGCAAAGAACAAAAATAGACCTTTTGTCCATCTCACGTTTGACAAAACAAGTTTGCATGTTCGACTGTGCTAGTTTCGAAATATGCATATCGTTAGGATGAACGGTTTACTTTCACCTGCCCCCAAATGCCTAAACAACACTAATTTGAACTGGGTGCTATTTTTTCGTTCATCTAGATAGACCCATTAGGCTCTAGCTCAAATGGAAACAGTTGTTCTTGTCAGCCAAAATGTTCTCCATGTTAGACCTAGAAATCAGTCTATCAAAGGTTATTGTTTTGATGTTTGGCAAGTAGGTAACATGTATTGTGTGCAAAGCTACATTTAGTTTTCCATTGATGCATAGTGGCCAGTTGCTGATTTAACTCTTATTTCTACGCCAGTTGGCAATACAGGTCCTTATTGCTGGAGCTTTGCGTTGCATATGTATTTTCACTCCATTTATTGCTTTTCAAGCATATGGATACTACAACATCTGTCTAGGACGTTCCTCAGATCAAATGAGGCCCTGGTGCAAAGCAAGAGTACCTCTACTGTACAACTATATTCAAAGTCATTATTGGTGCGCTCATTTTTTAACTCGTGATGGTGGCCTTTTCCACCTTGTTAATCTCCTTATCGTTTTATATGGCAGCTTCAACGCTTGAAGTTTAGCTCTGTATGTGTATTTAAATTTTCTTTGTCTTATTAAGAAAATACAAAGGAAGCATGTAAATGTTAAATTTTATATGGAACTTGATGGTTTCTTTTGATGCCAGGGGGGTAGGTTTCTTGAGATATTTTCAGTTAAAACAGTTGCCGAATTTTTTACTCGCCTCCCCTATATTGTCTTTGGCACTTTGTTCAATCGTCTATTATGCAAAGTCAAGGCCTGAAATCTTTTTCTCACTGGGATTACGAGCTTCTACTGAGGAAAAGAATTCTTCAGCTGTGCTTTTCTCTCTGGAGTTAGGTCCAAGATCAAATATTGCTCGTATTCCAGAGGAATCTTCTTCTAAGAAGCAAGGTATTACTTTCACCGAATTAGAAATTACTTTTTGAAACCAGTTGACTTAACCATCCATTGTAGGGAAGATATAATACATCAAATCGTGAATAGTTGAAGCCCTGGCTAGATAATCAGTTGGACCTGGCTTAAGACATTTCTTTTGGCCTCTTTTTGTAGAGTGCCTGATTTCATTTTTAGTTGTGACTCATCTTAATATCTTTCGCCTATACTGTAGCCTGTAGTTTTGTGCATCTGCCTGAGTATGTGCAATCATGCACATGAGCTAACTATCTTCTTGGGAGTTGTTATACTCCATTTTCATTCTAACGTGTAAACAGCATTTCGAATGATTGCTTGTAACAGAATATCACAATCTTAGACAGAGGAAGCATATGATCAGGGGCGATCCTGTTGTTCTCCCATCAGAAAATGATTCTATAGTGAAGCTGGGATACTTATCTGTCTCTGTTCTCCCGTTTATTCTGCACTTGGGATTTATGGCAGCTACAGCATTTTTTGTCATGCATGTGCAGGTTAGACTCATTCATCTAGTAACTTAAATTGATCTCTTCAATGTGTTGAGGATTTTATAGCTTGTAAATTCAGCTTTATGAAATTTTGTTATCATCAGTTGCTTTTTTTTTTTGGTTGGATCAATTTTGTTTTGTGAATGTAAAGGGCATGCCTGCTGATAATCGGATGAAGGCCTGCGGGGCTTATGTCCAAAAATTTTCATAAGTTTGGAAGTAGGACTAGATTACCCCCACCAAGTTTTCATCTTTTTGGTCACTGGTGAAAGTTAGCAAATTACTGGGATTTAAAGGTACATGCTGTCATTACAATTTTCCTAAGGCTCCTAAAAGTTAACCCACTATACGAGGTTATGTTGTTAAGTGGCTGAGGAAAGGTGTACAGTTCCATGAATGGATTTATACTCGTCTATCCCAATAACAAAAAGGAAAGAAGAAAAAACACCCAACTTTAATGAAATTGTGCATAACTTTGCTAAGACAAACCCCGCTTTTTTTTTTTCTCAAAGATAATATGAGCACACATGAATATATGTATATTTCTTGTTTATTTGATTACTTATTTGTTTCTACCAAGCATGAAGTACTTCCAAATAATCTTGAAACTAGGAGTCTCCATTCCGAGAGGGTTTGTAATGCTGGTCTTAGAGCTGGGTCTGTTTGTTAATGTTTTTTAGACGGTGTTTTTTGTTTAAAAAAATGTTATGATGTGACATAAAGTTGAAACTAGTTTTGAGTATTTTGGGTTTATTAATGTTTTTGTTTTGAAAACAGAAAACAAAAGGAAGAATGAAAAAGCGTTAACAAACAAAGCTTATAATCTTTCAATTAGTATCTTATGAAAGAAGCTTCACAGGATCTGTCCTGTGGCCTTATATTCTTCCATGATAGTGATCCTGTTGTATAACCTTTTGAAAAATTGTTGCTCGCTTGCTGGTTATTTTTAATAAATATAAACTTTGCTTGAACCGATGTGCTTTTGCTTGTAGGCTGCAGCTGTTTCTAAGTACAAATGTTTTTTCTTTTTCCATTGCTGCTATCTGAAGGTGGTTTAAATATCCCAACATCACCATGTACCACTTTTTACTGATGATTGATTCTTGGCAGGTGGCTACACGCATTTTGTCTTCCAGCCCTCCCCTTTATTGGTTTGCCTCACATTTGATGGTGTATCGGAAGAAATGGGCATATCTGATTTGTGCATACTCTGCAGCCTACATCCTTCTTGGTAGTCTACTATTTTCAAACTTCTATCCTTTCACATGATAAGCTACATTTGTGTACCTCTTATCACGGGAGCTAAGAGCTTTTCCAAGTGCTCATGGGTTTGTGCCATTCTCCTCGGCTTGGATTGTGTTCCTGCACTGAATGATAGAGTTAAAATCAAAATCTATAGTCTTATCATCGTAAAGCGTGATCTCTTTGTTTTTGTATATGATTTTGCATGTAAATTAGTCTGACACAGCAACATTTTGCATGTAAATTATTTGAGATGAAACATAGTTGAATTAGACCGAGCTTATTGTTGGGTTGCCAGTTCTTTATTTATGTTGTGTTTGTTGTATCGGTGCCCTCCCCCTTTCCCTGTTTTAATCTGAGGAAAAAATAAAGAAAAGCAAGCCAAACTGAATTATCCATCTCTAATGTTTGTTGACATAGGAGGCTATGTTCTTGTATGTCTAGGGAGGATACTATGATTTCTTATCGGATTTGGCTCGAGTGTGTAAGAATAAAGTATAGTATATGTGTTGTAATTTTTTAAATGGTCCATATTTAATTTAACTATTTCTAGTGAAAAATTTGGAATTAAATCTGGACCATATTATAGTTTTTCTTTAGAGCACCTAAGTCAAATCCTTTCTTCTTAGTTTACCTAAAAGATGTAATTGACTGCTTTAATGTGATAAATCACATGACACTTTACACGTTAACTATTAAGAATTAAATTTAATTGCCACATGGTTGGAAAAGAAATTATAATAAAAGTTGTAATATTTCGAACACTTTCATGCTTAAGTTTGTTTTAGATAACGAATCGCTAGCATTTACAAGTCATTAATTTTTTTTAGAAAATTAATTTTTCTATTGCATATCGATGCTAACAAAATCATTACTAACATATGATAAAATTCTAATGGTTGTGGACTCTATGCCATAATCAACATTCTTTTCACATTTACGCAAATTCATGAGTAACTTATGGAGGTTATTTTCACAAGAGTCATGATACATCATACTATCTTTATTTTTTGTTCTTCTTTTATTTAAGTGATTTTAATATAAAAACCTGCAAAAAAAAAGTTTTTTTTTAGGACGGTTGAGGTAAGGTCTTTTCAATGCTAACTCGTTTTTCCTTTTTTTTACCACATGACTCATTTGCATATGAGATATTGGAGTAAATTAAAAATATCTTCATTATTTTTCCTTGGCAAAAATGAGTATAAGGATCTTCATGCCCTCCCATGTTAGTACTTGTCAAGGAGAAAATGGTTTTTACTCCCTCCTCCTCTCCACGACACTACTTTCTTATTCATGTCATTGGTGGCACTAATTGGGGTAAAAAAATTGATAGTTATCGGTTCTTTACAAGTAAGTAATTTGGTAAAGTATGACCAAAAATAGTAATACATAGTACTAACTATTTTGCTTGTTAATAATAATAGAAAACCAAATGGTATCCGTGAATTTCAAGAAAGATCCTTCGACGTCCTCATGCACTCATCAGCTATTGAAATTCTACAAGATTCAAAGTTGAAATAATCAACTTGTCTGATCAATTCATTTTCATAGATATCATGACTTAACTTGAAATATGAAGTTTAGCTTTTTTTTGGTTTATAATTTGAATGTAAATTGTATTGTAATGAATATGGATGACGTGAATTGAATTAAAATATTTATTCAATAATTAAATACAATTAGATAACTATCTTCAATGATATCTTGGACGTATTTATACTGATTTTTAAATTGTATAGAAGAAAGATAGAAAAAGGACATTTAAACTCTCTTGCAATATTAAAGACAGAACGCCCAAAAATCTAACAAGTTTCGAACATAATTGAATAGTAATTGTACATAATAAGTTAATAACTAGGCCTCATGCGACTCCTTACCGAGTTACAATTACTTCTTGCAATTGCAAATCAATATTTTTTTGTTACCTTTTGTCACGTGTTACAAGTGCCAACAGTAATTATATACTCTTAAGACATATGTTAGTTTAATAAACTAATTTAAAAAAAGAAAAAAAAAAAAGCATTCAAGCTGTTGGAAATCTAATCAAATTGCAAGATTAATTTGATAATTCCAACAAATCAAACGACTGAAATCAAGACTTAGTTGATAACTAAGCAGTGATTAGGTATGATTCCTTAAAAAAGAAAAAAAAAAAGAAAAAAAAGAAGAAGTGATCAAGTATTAAGACACATTGAAATGGGTTGGTTTGAAGTTTAATGGGCCCTTGAACAGTGGCCCATACCTTTGTATCAAATAACGCTATCGGAAATCGGAAATCGGAAAATTAACTTTGCTCTAGACACTTCCTTTACTCAGAGGCATCGGAGTGAGAGAATCCCGATTAAAACGCACCGTTTTCGGCTCTTCTCTGTCATGCGCCCCAAATCTGAGACACTAACACCCTTCTACTGGTACTCTCCTCCCTCCTCTCTCTCTCTCTCTCTCTCGCGCGCGCGCTAAGATATATAAATATATATAGTTGTATATATGTATGTATTTTGTATTTTATTTTCTGTTTGGTTGCCGAGAAAGCTGAGGAAAAGATAAGAATTTTGAGATTTTGGATATATGTATATATATTGGGACCATTTCTGTATATTTATTTATTTAAGTTTTTTTCATTGTTTTGTAAGTTTGTTAATTAGTTTTTTTAGAAAAATGGTAATACGAGAAATTAGAATAATTGGATTAATCTGTGGGAGGAACTTATTCTGGATGATATTTAAGTATTAACTGTTCTTGATAGTTCATATTTACTGCACGTGTGCGCGCCACTGTTATATACCAGTACACAATTTTGTGAGTAAATTAAGCGTTTCGTGGTTTAATATGATGAAACATGAAAAAGAAATAGATGGAAATTATACTTTAGTGTTTATGGGAACATGGGACAGTGTTTACGCAATCTTCTAAGCAGCCAGCAAGTGCTTGTTGTGGGTGCTTTGCGAAATAGTCTAATGCTTGAAAGAATGTCTATCCATAATATGAATGTCATTTCTTGGTAATCTGAATTTATAGGCAACAGCTTCACCCATTCGTACTCCTGTCCTTAATGCATATGTTTTTTTTCTAACAATGGCCTTTTGAAATATGAGCATGTTGTGTTAGAATATTAATTAAATTATTAAATTTATCATTTTCTATAAGTTTAAGCTTTTGAGTTCAAACCTTGTTTCTGTCATTCACCTTTCGTTTCAATTAAATATTCCACGTATTGGGTCTTACTTATTTAGGGGTAGTTTGAGCTTCTCTGTCATTTCAATTAAATATACTATGTGTTGGGCCTCACTTATTGAGGGATAGTTTGAGCCCATACGTGAGAAGGAGTGTATTAGAATATTAATTAAATGATTAAATTCATTCTTAAGCTTTTGGGACAACTAGTGATGGAACACATCCCCTCATCTGTCTTCTTTAATTTAATCAATGAAGGGGTAGGGATTCGCACCATCATGCCCTTTCTATTTTTCTTTTCGAAGAGGGAGGAAAGAAAGGGATGTTAAATGTAGGTATCAAGAGTCTGTTGTAGTGAACAGACAAGAGAAAAAGAAAAAAATGTGAGTATGATGAAGTGTAATTCCCAATTAGAGAGTAACGCATGTTGCTTCATAATATTATCACCCAATGGGATGGACTGCATTTGTGCTATGGGTGTAGCTAGAAGGTTCCTGGTCTCATCTGATTTATGGGTTGAAATATACTATTCCCATTCTTGGGCTTCAAGAAAGTTCCTCTAGATCACATTACCTTAAGGGCAGATTAGGTCTGTACTATTGGTGCTTTTTATCTAGCTGGCTCTAGGTGGATGGGACAATCTTCTTCTCTTTTCTAAAAGAACTCTTTTCATACGCCAGTTCCTACATCTTAGCTGCATCTACTATGTTTTTGATTCTAGTTGTTTGAAAGCTCCTGGTTGTTAAACCACATTATATATTGAGGACGATTGTCTAAATCTTTGAACTTTAACAAACACGTTCTTTTTTGTTTTGGTCCTTTTATGACAGACCGACTTGAAATGAAACTTTGAAATGATTGAAATCTTTCTTTGTGACTTATATTTTACATATTTGCTTTTTGTGTGGAAAGTAACTGGAGAGGATGAGTGCAAAGGTCGACACAACATCTGCTTTTGAGCCTCACAGTACTAAGATGTCTGGATCAAGTACTTCATCTGCACCAACAACTAGTAGCCCAAAGGTCTCTATGTTCGCTGCAAAATCTGGATTTGTTATTCCAAAAAACAAATTGTCAGGCTCATTAATTCCCATCATCCGAGGAGGTAAAAAGCTAGGAAGTGGTGATGCAGCTAATGAGGAAAGTACCAAACTGGTGCAGAGGAAAACAAAATGGGGCCCTGATCTGACACAGGATGCTGCTGTCAAAAAGGGAAGAGCCTTAGCTTATCAGGTACAGCGATTCTTTTCAAGTCATGTTTTGTCATCTTTTCTCTGATCTGATTTCTCTTCTTAAAGTCGTTAATCCAAATTTATCAAAATTATTTTAATTTTTGGAAATGTAATTTACCAAAACGAAGTTTTAGGAAACATGATTCATTTAGAAACTTTTCAATTAGATGAGAAAATTTCAGATCTAGGGTAGGTTGGAGGCATTTTGCCCCAGTTTGTGGGGGAATAAATATTGCTCAGCTGGTGGCAATTGAAAATTTCCCTTTTCCTATTGGGTGTTAAAATGTCAGCATCTTCCGTGTGAATGGTTCGCATGGAAGCTTCCCATTCCAGGTGCCACTAAGTGATATTACTGCCTGTGTGGTGGTACAATTTTGAGCAGACACGATTGGATCAAATTACACAACAGCTGAAATTGGGATCTTTGGAGTTTAGGGACCCTCAAGGCTCACCAATAGCAGCCGAGAATCCAGATCCCAGGTCTCCAAGTCCTCAAAGTAATAATAAGGTAGAGTCACTGTTGTCATTGGGCTCCTCAATTATTGCTTGTTGATTTCTAGGGAATTTCATGATTCATCTTGGATATTATAATAAGTTTTAAGCACTAACATTAGATTTTTTGGATGTAGAACTCAGAATTATTGGAACTTGAAAAGCGGGAAGCTATAGGTGTGTTTGACATCATTTCCAGATTGTATCTTCTTTTATCTCTCTCTTTTTTTTTTTCTTTTTTTTTTTCTTCTTCTTCCCCCTTTTACTTTGTATTTGCATAATTTTTATTTTGTTGATGACATCCAGGAGAAATTTTGAAACTGAATCCAAGTTACAAGGTCCCACCTGATTATAAACCTTTATTGAAAGAGTCAACAGTTCCTATCCCTGTAAGTTTGGTTTCTAACCATTTGTTGCACCTGCTTTTCTATCTCCCATTTTATATGCTGGGATAAAGATTACAAATTCTCATTTGCTTTATCTTGACAATAGCAATGCATTGTGGATATGCAACTATTAGAAAAGAGGGTTTATTCTCAAATTTCTTAAATGATTTTCTAATAATAGAACTGATTAATATACCAAATACAAAATTATAATACTCAATGGTTTCATTCATGTTAAAAAATAATTAAATAAATACTTTTTTTTTTCCTTTTTTAATGATAATATTTTTTGATGAATATAAAAGTTATGTGACAATAGGAGTCAAAAAAATATTTTTTAATGGTAATATTATTACAAGTATGTATTCAAAATAATTTTTATTGGCTCGACTTGTTTGTGAGTGAGAATATTTGGGGCCTTTTGAGAAGGTTGGAATCTCTTGCAATTATTATAGAATGGATTTTTTTTTTTTTTTTTCAAAAGTAAGTGGCCAATCTCAAGCTTGGACAGTGGTGCAAAGCAGCCCCCCACACTAATGTACTTGTTTACGATAAATAAGTGTTGAATAACACCATCAAACTGTCAGTTTCTTGGCTTAATTGTAGTAGGAAACCACTTTAGAGGCCAAGCTCATATCTTTGGCTTGCATTTAATTTTGCTCGAAAACTGTTTAAAAGTCAATCTTGGGAAGTTTTTAAACATGTACCGAAAGAAACCCTTTGAGCTGCAAATGATTGTTTTATACTCGAACCCTTTTATGAGGAAGAGATCTTGCAGGCTTTTTGAGCAAAATATGTTTAAATAAACTGAGATGCTGCATAGTTAGCAGTGGAATCTGGAAGCTGACACTGTGTGTGTGTTTGTAGAAGCTGATACTCTGTGTGTGTGTGTGTGTGTGTGATTGTGATTGCTTTGAGGAAGAAAAAAGGTGTATAATTCAAACTTACTGCCTCTTTAATCATGAAATTTATATGTACACAGATGCAACTCTGTTTTATTGCTATTTTATTTTTATGTTATTACCCAGGCAATCAGTTTTACTCTCATATCATCTTGTTCTCAAGATTTCAAGTTTTGTTGACACCAATGATAACTTTTTATTTCCTAATGCTACCATGTGGGGAATATTGCCTCTACAGGTCAAAAAATATCCTGGATTCAATCTTATTAGCCTAATATTTGGGCCTGGAGGTGATAATCAAAAGCGGTTAGAAAAAGTAAGAAGTTTGTTTCATCAATTGTACAACAATGTACTAAGAATTAGTCAGTTTTTATCAATAAATATGGCAATACCTTGTTGTCATCTGCTACATGCATTACAGGAAACTGGAGCCAAAATACGAGTTTATGGTACCAAAGCAGAGACAGGAGAGAAGGTAATTCTTTGGTTAAAGGAAAGAAAGAAGTGACGGACAGATTTGAACATAGATTTCTCAGAAAAGATCTATCAAGAAATGGTTTCTTAAAGATGTAACAAGATTAAGGCTTAGCGATATTGACTTTTGTTTTTTGCATTCTGACTTGTTCATTTCCAGGGAGAAATTAAATCATCTGATGGAAATGAAATCCAGGGTGCTTATGAAGAGTTATATGTTCAAATATCAGCTGAGACATTTGAGAAAGTTGATGCAGCGGTTTCTGTAATTGAACTGCTAGTCACCTCAGTAGCGGTGAGTTTATTTGTTTTAAAGATTGTAATAAGCTCTGACTCGTGGTTGCTACTATATTCTAAAGCCTTTTGATGATTTCTTATTATTTTGCTGAGTTTTATTATAACATTTAGTAATGCTAACTACCAATTACCTTTTATTTAGGGAAATTTGGATGCGGTTTCTGCAAGCTCTACTTCAGTTTCTGGGGATAGCATGGATGTTCTTACTCAAAGCCAAGTTGCAGCCACCTCCCATATAGATCCTACTACTCTAGTAAATCAGGGAGTACAACAACCTATGGCTGGACCTACACACACTTCTTTACAAGGTCAATTTCAATTCCACAGTCCATGGTTCCCATCAGGCCAATCTCACAGTGTAATGCATGCATCTCCCGGCTTCATCCCCTCTCCAAATTCTTCAGCACCACTTCTCAACAATCCGGTCCATTTATCTTCATCATTTATGAATCCTTCAAACATGCCTTCTTTGTTTGGGCCTCGACCAATTCCAGCAGCTGGACTCAACTCAATTCTCCAAAACCCACATTTTCTGCCTAGACCACAGCCACCTACACAAATTCTACAGCATCCTTACATGGCTCAACCACGTCCTTTAGGACATATTGGCCCATTGAGAAATCCTTCCATGATGGCTTTACAGCCCTCATCAGCTCAGCCTAATTTTTCAGCTCCACCTCCATTTACTGGTAGCCAACCCCCACCAACAAGGCCAGGACCTATCATGGGGTCACTAATGGCTTCACTTCCGCAACCCATGTCTAGTGCTCCACCTGGATCAATGCCTGACCGACCTTGGACCCCTGCTGGGAGCTCTAGTGTATGGTCTGGAGGCCCTGCCAGTGCTAGTGATTCAGCATCTCTAGGTCTGAGCAACATGGGGCACATGGCTCCACATATGGTTCCACCTAACAGGTCTCATCCTCAAAATCCACAACCAGGTGTTGCATCCGTGGCACCTCCTTCAAACATATCAACAGCCAGTTTGGTTTCACCTATGAACTTTTCATCTAGGCCATCCCCTACCCAGCTTTCAGGTGCTGCTGCTAACCGTCCTATTGGAGCTCCGCATTTTGCGTCAAATCCACCGCATCAAGGGGGGCATCCAGCTGCATTTTCCGCTTCATTACATCAAACATCAGCACCAGCACCTGCACCTAAGTCATCTGTAAACCTTGTATTGGGATCTGCATCAATTCCTTTACATGGATCAGGAGTACCAAATTCTGTTTCTGGAAGTGCACCAAGCTTCACTCCCATAAAACCACCGACAGTGTCAGCTCCAACTTCTGGTGATTTTACTTTTCAACCTCACCGGCCACATAATCTAGTCTCTCAAGCAGTACCCACGTCAAGCAGACAACCTGCTATTCAGAGTTCTCAGCAGGTGCAGCTTCCAGCACTTCAGGTACCATCTTTCCAGTCGGGTGTGCCCAAAATAACTCAACCTGTCAATCAAGTCTTTCAGAGGCCACAGTTCAGCAATCCAGTAGGTCAGCCTCAAGCCCCTGTATCTGCTGCTCCCTATGCCCAAAGCCCGACAGGTGCACACAGACTTCCAGCATTTCCAAATGCAAATGTTGCGCCCAGGACTCCACTCTCACAAATGGCCCCAAGGAGCTTCAGTCCAGCTCCCCAAATGCCGAGTTTGCCCGGTCCTATGGTTCCTAGGTCGGGGAATCCTCTGCAACTTCAACAAAATTACCCAGCACGCACTAGGCCAGAGATCCTATTGGCTCCAAATCAACAATTTGGCAACACTTTCTCCTTTGCTTCTAGTAAGCCGCCTTCTAATTCTGGAGGACAGCAAATTTATGATCCTTTTTCACCCACGTCTGTACCTACCTCCAAGGCAGATGGATAATCCTGCAAGGGTGAGATCCAGACTACGAGAATTTGATGGCCTCAATCGCAATGGAATAGTTTTTGAGTTAGTACTGCATATGTCGGCTAACCATTAGAAGGTTCGGTAGGGCCAAAAGAGGTGTATAAATTTAGTAGGTCTATAGAGGTGAGATGTTTCTCTTTGTAATCTGATTATTGATAGCAAAAAACTTTTTCGCAACATTTCTTTTTATTTTTATGTTTTTTGACACTGATTGTATCCGTCTTTCCTTGTCATAGTCCGTCATTGCCCATTTTCTGGTCATGAATTGTGAATGAAGTTTGAATTTGAATTGTTTCAGAACAATACAGCATTGAGATGAACAAGCATACTTAATTGGAAAATTTTATTTCTGTTATTTGCCAGACTATCCTGTGCTGTGTTTTGACTGAAATTGAATATGGACTTGAATAAGAGCAAGACAGTGTTGAAACTTGAAACCAAGTGGGTGCAATGCATTGAATACGAACTTGCGCATTGTTTGTTAATATGTTTTAGTTATGGATTTTGTTTTTGGTTTGAAAAATTGTTCTAATTTGACGTAAAGGTTAATACAGTTTTTGCATTTTGTGTTTTGAATTATTTTTTTGTCTCTCACTTGAGATAAAAAAAAAAAAAAAAAAAAAATCGTTAACAAATACGGCTGATTTTGCTGGTCTATATTAGTGGTTGATATGCTAGGCTTCTTTTTGTTGATTAGCATTGTCGATCCTGTATTGATCTTGGTCTCATGTCTTGTGGTCTATGTCACCTTGCCTTTATTGACTCTCCTATTATTTGGGGTTAATCTCATATTGCAGAGTAAACTGATGGAGCCTTGCAGTTCTCTTTCTTCATTTCTTTTTCTTTTTATCTATTTAAACTTCATAAATTTTGCATTCCCATCGAATACCTTCTCCACCCAGACATGCCATGTTTTTTGCAATTCATTGCGGTAGAAAAATATGTAATACTGCACGGCTGCATCTAGCCACTTCTTTTGGATTTTCCTGAATTTGACAGGACTTAACAAGCTTCTGAGCATATTAGAAAGAACAGCAAGCCAATAACCAACTCGAATCCTTTGCAGAGTAGTTTAAGTAAGAACACGAGTTGCTGAAACTTGAAACCGCTGCCTATGGCTGACTCAAAGCGAAAAAAAAAAAAAAAAGATTTGAAAGATGAAAATTGAGCCTTGAAGGTAGCCAGTACGGATTCAAGTGTTATTTTTCAAAGAGAAAAATGCATGATATTTACTATATACAATGTTAACACGGACTACATACAAAGTGAAGTGCCTGTTATCAAAGATGCCTTAAACAGAAGGACCAGATCTGAGCACCCTCTCAAGTTTCTCAGCCTTCGTGTAGTCCTTTTCTGTGAGAGGCCCAGCTGGAAAAGGAGTGATTTCTACAACTAGGTGGGGTGTTGGGAGCTCATCAAACAGAGCCCTCACATTGTTGCAACAAACACTTTCTCCATGAGCAGTCTCCCTCCTAATTTGACAACCCTGCAAATGCAAAATCGAATTTTTGTATCAGAGCCCTATAGCTACCTACCATTAACTAGGAAAACAGAAAAGAAATATAGAACAGGAAGAAAGGATCTTGGATTCCAGAAAATGTTCAAGAAACTTGCAGTACCTTGTGGGAAGTGGCATCCACAAAGTGATCATCATCTGACAATAGGGATGCAATGGCCTTAAGGAGGCGCCGCCCCTCAGGTTTAGAGGGCACTCTATAGTTCCTTTTAAGTGTACCCTTTGTTGTAGGATGCCATTTGCTTACCAGTTTCCTTCTATCAGCTGCTTCATCCACTGTTCAACACAGCAAGTATTAGGATATAACTAGTTAACATTAAATAGATGATACAGCTTTGAATAGAAACTCTTAAAACACCAGAAAAAAAAGAAAAAGAAAAGAAAGAAGTAGAATTTTTATGTCAGCAAAGTGTAGGATCGATCTTCATAAAAATAGATGCATGCATGTAGAACAAGAAAACATCTATGGTTCTCCGTCAACCAAATATATTAATCCATGTTTTATTCACCTATCCTCTTAAAATATGACTGAATACATAAAGCAGTGAAGCATGAGTTCAGAAGGTTCCATAATCAACGCACTTCCTTCTTAACTCCATCACTCATCTCATGGTTGTACTTCCAGAGGATATACGAACAAGATTCTACAGCTAAATACTACTTGGAAGATTACGACACGTGACAGGAAATCAATAATCTTAAAGATACCATTCTCTGTCATCAGGCACTCAACATAACACACACCGAAATGACAAAACTACCAACTTCACTAAAACAACAAGCAATGAAAATCATCACCTAAAACATCAAAGGGATTGTATTTCTTTCTACACCTTCCTTCCAGTGTCAGAACACCATAGCTCACTTCTCAGTACCAGTTAGAACAACCAATGAAAAGGTAGAATCCTTAAACATCCCAATCCCTTTTTGCCCATTTTTGTAAACCCTAAACAAAGAACATGCTGAAAAGGCTATAGCAACCTAGTCTAAATATTACAAAAATCAACTAAGTAAAACACTGATCATGAAAATTCTACTCAGTTATCAACTTAAATGCTGCTGTATCTCCCTCAAGGATTAGATGGACCTAAGGCAACTGGAATGGCTGGAACCTCACGCCAGACTTGATAATGATTCTTGTATTTAAGCTTCACAACTATTGAGCAAAAGCATGTTTCGCTTGAGTAACATTATCTAGTATTCCATGACACTCCTTAGCCTGTTAATGACAAGTCAACCGTATAGACATGAAAAGTGTTCCATCGAACAAAGATTCCACATATTAGACCCACGAGACCACCTTTTAGTCAGTCATAGGGTTCACGTAACCATGTTTGCCTCCTTTGAAGTGCAAGTTACACTAAAGTCATGACTTCAATATTCACTAACTAAAAATCATTACTATATCTTCCTCTTCTCCCTAATTGGGTGACTATTTTGTATACTCCATGTGTACTTGGATTGCGCCCCTTTCCACCACCTAATAAGATTGAATTATTTTATATTTATATAAAGGTACTACAGTAATATCTTGACATTTTTATTTCACTGATTATTTTCTACGCAATTTTATAATCAACAAGTACATAAGTATAATTTTCAACCCATTCGATCCATTCCTACAGAAACTATTGAAGAAAAGAATGATTAGTAACAAGAATACTAGACATATCTGCTGTTCTCATTCCACTGAAGTTTGGGAATCATAACTGATTGATGGTACTTTGGTTTTGTTGAAATGACATCTTTTTGAAAGTTTCCATTATTTCTGAAATGCTCCACTTTCGAGGAAGGCTCCATTCGGTAATGGATTTCTACCTCATTTATGAAGCTGTTCAATTAGTGGTCGACATCAACCAGTGTGTACTCACTTAACAATGTTTTACTTTTTCCTCTCCCATAAATGAAGTTGGCCTAAAACCTTGACATGTTACTTTGCAATTCCCAAGTGTATCTTTAGCCACTGATGCCTTTATAGCCATGCATGACCAGACGAACACTGGCTGTTTCAGAAAGAAAATTTATAGCTATAGCTTTTCAAATTTCTCATGGGAACTCATTCCTTATGAACTTTAAAATTTTAACCAAAACAAATCCTAGGCTGAAAGAATTTGACAAAATTTGCTACAATCTCAAAGGCAAAGAAAATTGCTAGATAATATTGTGGTTCAAAATATTTATGTATTATCATTGGAATCCTCGGCCAATTCTATGGGGACTAATGTCATATATTCATAAGAAATTTTCAGAAAACAAAGAATAAACAAGGTAATACTCTCATTAGTTCCCCTGTTAGTTGCTTGGTAAAAAAACGCACGAAAATTTTGATCTTCAATATATCCTCACTCGGGGCTTGAAATAAAAAGAGTTCCTTTTTTTTTTTTTTTTTGTTTTAGCCACGAGAATGACAAAAGTTTTGCCAAGTAGGGGAAATTTTTTTCGTTTTTCCCCTCTTGGGATAACAATGAAGCAAATTCAAGCATGAACTTCAACTCACATATGCACTTCCCAGATTTCCCAGCAACCAAACAGAGGATAAGCAAAAAAAAAAAAAAATGCTTGTTCATAAATTTAAGCAAACGTTGAGTATCAAAGGAAAGCAAGCACAAATCAAACCCACAAACCTGGTTTCCCTTGTATACTCCCCAACCACTTGGAGAAACCTAAATCACCGGATTCACCTCCACCAGCACCACCACTTTCCAACTCTAAATCAAATAATAACAAAACAAAGTTCAAAGCTTTAATTAAGAGAAATCCAAATCCAATACAAAAAAAAAAGAAAATGACGATATTGAAGAACCCAGAAAAGAAAACAAACGAACCCCATTATCATATTAATAGAAATAGTAGACCTGAGACAAGTGGGTTAGATGGAGATCCAGCTAAGCCAGCCTTCAAGAGGGCATAGAAGATGCAAAGCCGACCAGCCCATAAAACAGGAGCCTCAAGCAGAGAAGCATGAGTAATGAGTGTGGACTTGTTGATTCTGTTAGTGTGTGATCTTTTACTCAAACAAAGTAATCTTTTGAGGGCTTTGGTGGATTCAGTTTGGAAGTCAGGAAAGAGGGTTTTGGACAGCAAAGTCGGATGGGTTTTGGATTGAAAGGGTGATGTGAAGAAGGTGGTGGTGTGTACAAGAGAGAGAAGCATTTCTTAGCTCACACAGTCACTGGGAATGACAATAGTATCAGTGAGAGAGAGAGAGAGAGAGAGGGGATATACTATAGAGGCTCTAGAGAGAGAGAGAGACTGTTTTTTCTGATATTTTTTTTTTCTTTTCTTTTCTGATTGAGAAAGAGAGACCGTTTAAGCAATAATATCCTATTCCAAACGAGAAACGGTGTCGTTCTCTCCAGGCAAACGGTGCAGCAAGGGTTTTTTTCAGTTGATTCTCTATAATTTCTTTGAATCTGTTTTTTTTTTTTTTGGCCAAAATAATTCATTTATCTAGACCATTTATTTTAAATGAATGGTTCAAATCATGATAGATAACACACAAAAAAAAAAAGAAAAAAAAGATGGCTTTTAATGGTCGAAGCATCTCTTTAGTCATATGGGTGGTCAAACCAACCTCGGTTTAGAGTTGGTCTAAAGTTTCTTTTGAGGTGTCTCAAGTGCTTTTTATTATTATTATTATTTGTTGTCACGAATCAATAGTCTTGCATGTTATCTTAATCTTGCAAACTAGTGTTTTTATTATTATTATTGAAATCTTGCAAGCTAGTTAGGCAAGGAAAAATGCAATAATAGTAATAGAAAAACAAATAAATAAATAAATGTCATTGGCTTGACGGTCAAGCTTGGCTACTGATATTGCTTAGGGTTACACAACAATGGGATGGGCATGGAGATGTATGGGCCCCGGTCTTGACTCTAGTGAATCTATAAACAAAAGAAAAATGGTCAAGTGGATGATTTTCATGTCATTGTCATCTTATCCACAAAGATGACTAACAGCCAATACATATTTCGTTTATTCTCATTCTAGTTTTAATTGGCCATTGTATTTGTATACCAAGAGTGCATTTAACCCGCGATTTCACATGCTAAAAACGTGTTCTAAATAAAATCGTAGAATATATTCAATTTAGAGTATATTTAACACCATCAGTGTGCCAATGCATGTGGCATGCGGGTGGAGGAAATTGATCCTCTTCATTTCAAATGAAATAGAGAGACACCATTTAGTGAAAAATGTGTAAAATTTGAGACAAGATTACCCTTTTCTTAAAAAGACAAGGACAATTATGTTCCACCATTTTTCCTAAATGATTCCTGTTTCCACGGGTGGGCAGGGAGGCTTGTTTTTCAGTATATGCAATCAAAATGATCCATGTAGATTTTCTTTCTATTTCTTTATTTAAATTATTTTGTTTTCATTTTTTTTCTTCACATACAAGATGTGTTTAGATAATAAATTAGGAAAAGCAAAAATTTATGTTCCATAAGGAAGCATCAGCTTCAAAGACATGTACAAACAAGGGCTTCAACACTAGGGAGGATATGGAGGGGACTAAATACAAACTATATATAAAAAAAAAAAAAATCAGAATATGTTGAAGCTCTTTCATATCTTTACAAAACGAACATCATTCTGACCGAATGCATTCCCACATGCCGGACACTTCCGGTGGCGGATCTCTAGATTTTTTTGGATGCATGGATTGCAGAAAAGATGATAGCACTTCACGATTACAACCTGTGAAATATAAATCACACCCACATCCATCAATGTAGCAATGATATACTTAAAAGGATTTGATAAGGCCAACAAGCCTGAATCTGATACAAGTTAATATATATATATAGCTAGAAAAGGAAACAAGGATTACAAAGGTGTAAGCTAGCACGCATAGAGCACACTTACCTCCTTTGGCCGATCGGAACACACACTACATTTGAGAATAGACTTGCAACTCTTGATCTCATCTTGAAGTTTCTGTATTGCAGCCTCTCCAGTTTCAGAACTCATCTCAGCAACCTTGTTATTGAATTCCCTAAGCTCTTCCTCAAGCTTCTTCCTTGAGCTTCTGCTCAACACAATTCCATATTCTTAGATGCAAATTTGGCTTGAAACATTACACTTAATAGATACTTAAGAGCTATTAATCATAAATAAAAATTTCACCAAATTTAGATCATCTGCTTATGAGAAAGTAACATGCTGTAACGATGGATGCATAGCTTATTATGACATAATTTTCTGACAAGCAGCAGTTATACAAGCTGCATATCCAAGTGGTAGCCCTTCACCCAGTAAATCAACGCACCAAAGTTGATGTCAAAGAAAGCTTCACAGCCACCAATTAACAGATTAAGGTAAATTGGTCCCAAAATCTCAGTAGCTTCAATGATATGCTAGATCAGTATTGCACATGATACATCAATGGAAAAGCTACCATCTGCTTAGCAGCAGGTCAGAAATGGCATCATAAAAAGGCACGAGTGACAAAAATTACCTTTGCCTTCTATGTCCTAAACTATGAAATTGTGATAGAGGGGGAAGTTGTATGATGCATAGACATAACCACAAGTTCTGAAATAGACCATTATGATTTAAATGAACTCCACTTCAGAAGGGAAAAAAACACCACCTATCATTCTCCAAATCATTTTGGAGATCATCCCTCTCCTGCTGAATTTGCTCATATTCCTTCTCAGAGGAAGCAAAGGCAGATTTAAGCCACTTTAACTCCTTCTCAGCATCAGCCAATTCCCACTTGGCTGTTTCCAGGTTGACTGCAAGATGTCTTTCTTCTTGAGTAGATTTAATGGCTTCTGTCAGAAAAGCCTCCATCTGCATGATTCAAATTCAGGTCGATAAAGGATAGAATTGCCAAACTTCCTAGAGAGTATAAGAAAATGTTACCTGCTCTTCACTGTAGGAAATTTTCATTCTCAAGGATTCTACCGACGCGTTAATCTGTTGAAGTTGCTTTGCCAATGACTGCTTCTCCGAGAGCAAATAGCTGTGTGCCTGCTTTGTCTTCACACTCTCAGAAACAAGCTGCATTAAAGAAATCATAGAACAATTAGGAATGACCAGCCCAAGTAATCAATTACATCACTGAAGTAAGCAATTAATTGATGGGAAACAAAGAAGGCAGATTGTAACGAACTAATATCAGTGTAGCTAATAACAAGACAGACCTTGATATTATAGTCATCCCTCTCAGTCACCTGCTGCAACAGATGTTGGTTCTGCATCTGCATATCTTCATATGCTTGACCAATGGTCTGCAGGAAAATAATAAATCAATCGACAAATGTGGGAGGGAGGGCTAGTTGAAGCAGAAAAAAGAGATCAGTCACATATTATAGGAACCAAATTTGCAGCAACTTTATAAAATTCAAAAAGAAAAGACTTAAAAAAACCTAGGAGACCTCAATTTCTGATATATATTGCTCTGCTTCCCCATCTTTACTTCTAATAGCCTCAGTAAGCTCCAAAACATCCCTGCATATTTAAAAAAAAAAAAAAAAAACACAGACCAGATAACTTTTTAATGTTGGTGAATTTTTTCTCTAGTTGCAAGCTTGAAGAACAGTCTGCAGGATCAACAACAAAATTATGGCAGTAGCATGTGCAAACAGCAACAAAAGCATATGTGAACATCTATTTTGAAATGGAATTAAGTTCCAATACTTCCCAACAAAATGCAGAGAGATAATTGAGCTTCAAATAAATGATACTAAAAAGCTAAAAGAAATATCTGAATCATCATCTTTTTTTTTTCTTTTTTTTTTGGGATAACCAGGATATTCAAGGTTTTGCCCCGACTACATCCCCGAGACACCGTGCAAACGGCCCCTCCACATAGGTCGGGTAAAGCTTGGGCTTTCGCCAGCAGGCGTGGCCTCAAGAAATTATTTGGCACTCAAGGGGAGTCGAACCTTAAACTTGATTCTACATAAGGCACCAGAGCCAAGCGACTTATCACTCAAGCCAACCCATTGGGGTTAAATCCTCAACATCTTAAAACTTCCACATTCAGCATAATTCCACAATGCTTAATCTACTAGTTGAGCCATATTTACACACACCAAACTCCACTTCATTCTACTAACAATATATTGGAACTGCCATATGAACTGTCATCCCTCTCATGTGGAACCTCACAGGGCATAAACAGAGTTGCCATACTCATATGATGTCATCTACATGCCCTGACATCTCAACAATTTCTCAGGAAGCATTTGATGTTAATGCCTATTAATGATAAAACCATATCTTTACACTTTTCACTCAGCCAACAAAACTACATCTTTTTCAACACCTGAAAGTACATCTCCTTCAGGCAGTAAGTTAAAAAAAATACAGAAAACCAAAGAATTCAACCACCCCCACTGCATCACTCACAAACTACCTGCCTCCTGAAAATTCATTTCTCACAGACTAGAAAACTGTATTTCCCAAAAAAGGTGTCACCAATCTGTCTAATCTTGTAGCCAATCATATCGAAAGATCACAAGATCTTAAAACAATTTCGTCGTTCTGGAATATTACAACAAACCCCCTCCCCCCAAAAAGAAAAGACAAAAAAAAAAAATGCCTTACACTGCTCATCATCCTAATCCTTTCACCTTCTCCCACTCCCCTTAAAAAGATAAAAGCTACAAAAGGAATGACAAAAGCAGGGGTAAAATTATCCCTTAAATTTGTCATGGAAAGAAACACCTTTGAAACAACAAGCGGATATATACTTATTTCTCCTGTCAACCAATCCAGCTATTAAAAAAAAACCTCGTGTTCATACAATTTTTAAATAAAGTTGGAATTAAGTGAAAATAAAAAACCTCTCAGAAGCATCCAGTTTGGCCCTTAAATCAGCTATTTCAGCTTCAGCGGCAGAAAGCCTTTGCTGACAAGCAGCCTCAGCTTCATTGGCAGCTTTCACTCTCAACTCTAGACTATGTTCATCTAAAGCATTTCTTAAAACTTCAGCTTGTGAGTAAGCTCTGCGTTCTGATTCCTTGATTTCCATCAACTCTCTGCAATTCAAAATTTCAAGGTTAAAGGCAAAATCATTGTGAAAAGAGGAAAAAAAAAATTGAGAATTAAATTAATACCGAGATGTTGACCTAGACAGCTCAATCTGTCATTACATCCTAATGAGTTGTATGCCAAAATCATACAAATCACGTAACATCCGATTACCTAACCCTCCTATCCTATCTATACAGAGACAACATCTCTTTTTATGCAAAATGCATGCGCAATCCTGCTGAGTTTTACTCGTACATATTGGGAACTAAGAACAACAAAATTTTATCCATTGAACTGATGTCATAACTGAGAGCCGCAGCAAGAGCACTAAAGTCAAACACACCTCTACATTCCCCAGATTGATACTAAATCCAACATCAATCAGATAGATTACTTTCATGCATGTCCCTATAGATTCGCTGATTTGGGACTTTCTTTTATAATAGCACATCGAAGATAGATAATGTCTTCACTCATGGCTAGATCATCCTCTTAACATAACAGTTACATAACTGTCTCTAGCACAAGGATAAAGGAACAAGTATACAAAAATACCTGTTAAAAAAAAAAAAAAAAACAAACAAACATGCATACATAAAAGCTTTTACTTGTTAAGTGTGAAACATATGAACACCATCACTTTAATATTTAATGGCATAAACTGCAGGCCATCAGCTTAGAACCTCAATTTACCTGCTGTCATAACTTTCCTGTCCATACATGTCCAAGAAGATTTGCAATTCCAGTTTTTCCTTCTGCAACTCTTCAATCTGCAATGTATTCATCTTTATCAGTAGCTAATAAGCTCAGTAATAGTACAGTATGGAAGAACTTCAAAGTCGTAGTCAAATATTACAGAAATTGGCACTGATGATGCTAAGCTTAAGTGCAAATATCTCCATGCATATTTTTCTTTTTTTATAGGCAATAAGTCAATATATTTTCATCCAGTGTATACTCATGATTTACACCAAATTTCACCAGAACAATTTTTTGTTCAAAATTTCTGTCTGACTAAACACCCTACTCAGAATGTAATCTGGTTTCCATGATCATGCATGTCAGTTGTGAACTATAGCCACAAAATTGCAAAAATTGCACATGAAGTTTGATGATTGTTCACTAGCGAATCAAACAGGAAATTTACTTAAACCGGAAAAAAAAAAGAATTAAACATGAGGCTGAAAAATTAAAAACTAAATCAAACTATCCATTTAATATCTAATCTGATTGAGCAGGATATAATTTAGAAGGTTAGATATGACAAGGACGTATCAGTCAAATTGAGTCTTGGAAAATGAAATTATATTAAACAGCAGGGATGGAAATTCAAATAATCTGCATGTTATTTGAATACAAAATCAATGCACAGAAAGGTATATAAAAGCAAAATATAATATCATTGCCAAAAAAGAGAAGAAAAATCCTAGTTTCAAATGGATGAGAATCTTACCAGTGCCTTAAGAGACTTGATCTCCACCATCTGTTCAGTACATTTGTCTGCTAAGCTCTGCTTTTCATTAGTCTAAACCAAACACAAAGAAATTGGTAAATTTCAGAAAAGAGAGTCTAGTCAGAAGAGATAAA
Organism: Corylus avellana; assembly: GCF_901000735.1. Taxonomy (NCBI): domain Eukaryota; kingdom Viridiplantae; phylum Streptophyta; class Magnoliopsida; order Fagales; family Betulaceae; genus Corylus; species Corylus avellana. Next base: position 751,122 of record NC_081550.1, read on the forward strand.
CAATGACAACACAGACATAGTACAAATAAAATGAAAATCTTTAAGATGGTTAGCAATTGCATACAAATAAAATGAAAATCCAAAACCTATCAAAGCTTAAAGAGATTTCGCTATAGTTTATTTACTTATTCAACTAAATTTTAATTTTCCTTTTTTTGTTTGGGGCAGATGGGAGGGGGGGAACAAACTCTGCCTGTGTCCTGTTCAGTTTCCTATCTTTACACAAGTATATCCCAGACCCAGAAGAGGAGAGTTGTGGAAGATTGACAGTCAACATACACCAATAGTCACATTAGCCAAAACCCTTTTTCCAATTGGGGGTCAGGGAAGGGACTCAACAACTCCTCCTGTTTTGTGCCCAGTGCCCTTTCCTTAGTCTATCCTATGCCCCAAAGGCGGAATATTGTGGCCGATTGACAGCCGGTGGACCCATATTCACATATTATTTAAGAGATACATATTCCAAAAAGAAGACAGCCAAACGGGCCGTGGGTAGAAACATCAAAAAGATAAATAAAAGGAGACTGAAAAAGACAGGTCATCTGCCAACATAAAAAGTACAGTGAGATCCTACAAATATAAATACTGAAAAAGAAGGCAACCAAATATGGTGTGGGAAAAAGCAGTGTTATGGATTTAATGGGTAATAGATCTAAAGAGGGATGAATAATCTAAAAGGTAACCAAGAGTTGAATTGATTAGAAGAATTCAACCGCATGTCTGCTTTCCAACCAATTAAGACTGAGTTAAAGAATTTATTCCAGAACATCTCAGCCGGTTCTATGGTATCCTCACTGTACTCATGCAAATTTTGCATAATCAAGTTTCATCCAGGACTTTAAACACCAATAGAAGTGATCTGTCAAAATAATGTAGATGAATTTCCTTTCTTTTTTTCCTACTTACAAAAGCATTCTTTCTTGAATCCCAACTATCCTCAAAAAATAAAAGCACTGGCCAACTGAACAGTAAATGAAACAAGAAGGGTACTTAAGTGTGTGTGGTCAGAAGAAGACAATCACAGACTACATAATAGGAAAATGGCAGGTAGATTCATAATTACACATTGGGCAAGCAGTCCTTCTTTGTCAAAATACACAAATGAGAGCTCCATCAGAAAATAATTTTGGGAAAGTGGTTTAAAATGAATCAACAATGTTCAACTTGACTTACCCTACCATTTTCACATCACCAAGAGCATCTAATATGAGAGAATATCAGGTTTTTTTTCTCATTAATCTATAAGCTGCCCTCAATTAGAGCTGTCCAGAAAATAGGGATAATATAAGGAACAACATCGGTAGATGAGATAACACCTTTCTATTTAACTGAGCTTTAAGAGACTGGGCTTTCTCACGTAAGGACAGCGCTTCATGAGCTGTCTCTTTCCATCGCTTCAATTGAGCTTCCATCATTCCTATTTCTTTAGACAAAGCCGAAGCCATTACACGAAACTCTGATTTGATATCATTTCTCCCTGCAGCAGGTAACACGTTTAGAAACCAGAAGCTCCAGTAAATTACCCCATAAAAATTAATCAAACACGTAATTTGACCTGCATCCTGCAGAGCTTCTTCCATTTTAATCCCAAGATCATTTTTGTCAATAACACACTTTTGCAGCTGAAGCTCTAGCTCTTCAATCCTAGATTCAGTATTATCAATGGCATTCCTCACAGCATCTGCTGATTCTACTTTTGCAATTACCTCCTTCTCCCTTCTCATGACAAGAGGCCTGTCAGCCTGAAATTATAATTTTAAAAAAGACCCCATATAGAACAAGCATAAAACCATGTGCAACACATAAGACAAGGTAGTTCAACCTGCAGAGAATCTGTCAATACTTTGTAGCGCTCCACTTCGGTATTCCAATGTTGGAGTTGATCATTTAACAAAGAGTATAATCGCGAGGAGCGTACATACTTGTCGTCATTCAGCTCATTCTATAAGTATACAATATAGAAAGTGAGATTAGTGTATGTAACAAAATTGCATACACAGTGAGTCTCAGACAAAATGAGTATCAACTATGAAAAATGAACAATTGAAGTTCAGAAACCTGAAGATCCTGCAATTGTTTTGACAAGCTTAGATTCTCTTCCTGTGCATCTTGAAGCTCAGAAAGGCGATCTTCTGCCAGTATCTACATTATTTGTATTAACACATGCCAGGTTAGAGAAAAAGAGAGAGAGAGAGAGAGAGAGAGAGAGAGAGAGAGAGGCAAAAGCACCTCATTTACATAGTAATACCTTTGCTTCTTCAATGGAGTCCTTCAATTCCCGCAAACCCTTTGTCCTATCTGCAGACTTTTCAGGTGACAAGTTTCCATTGGCTGTAGCATGAGTTGGGCTATGCATCACGGATGCTACATCCTTTTGCATTTTAAGATTAATTAATTTTCTTCTACTCGCTTCAAGTTCAGCCATGCTCTCATCCAGCTCACCTGTCAACATAACCAGAAGATATACACAATCATGAGGTGTAATCCACCACGCCTAGTAAATTTTGGCTGTGTCTAGTTATCTGCCAGCATACCTCCAATGTAAGTTTGACAATTACACATTTACACAGATTTTTTTTTTTTTTTTTTTTTGATAACATAGGAGAACTTTACACATTTACACTGATGTTGTAAATGATTTGTGCTACAATACTGTAGAGTAAATGCAAATATGTGCAGAAAGACCTATCTCAGATACCTGCAAGGCGCTTAATCTCAGATTCATCCACTGAATGGCTGTTAATGTAATTTTGAATCCTCTCAAAGTATTCTTTATGCTTCAAGTGGAGAATAGCAATCACTTCACGCAGCTTGATAGCCTCCTCTTTCATCATATCATCAATCTTAGACAATTGGATGATAGCATCTGAGAACCCCAAATAATGTTATAATGACAATCACCACAAATTTCATGAAAAAAAAAACAAAAAAAAATTGCTATTACAATGGTTAACAAAAGAAAATGACCAAATCAATCATAAGAAACAATTGGACCTCACATCAAGATATCTTCTGACCTTCTGAAGATAGCTTTCCATGCAAAGCCTGAGCAATGTTTTCAGTTTTTTCCCTCTGATCATTAATGGTATCTTCCAGGAGTTTCAACAACTCAATAGTAGATGAATGACGCAGAGCAAGGGCTTCTTCAACATATTTAATGATCTCATCATTACCATTGGCTTCAATAGAATCTCTTTCTAGCAGTCTACAAAGAAACATTTCCTCCGCAGAGCATGAGGGAACTGAACCTAAATGGTACCTCAAGTCAATCAAATCTTATATAACATGAGAGAACTTGAAGTCCAATAAAATCATCATATGAAAGAACAAAGAGAATAAATTTATATTAAAAAATAGAAAATGAAAAAAATTACCCAGAGAATGATCAGCTCGTTCCAGACATTCTAAAGCAATCTGGCCTGCCCCAGCTCGTACCCCAAGAAGAATTAAGTCATCAATCAACTAAACAACAAGATAAAATGAAAAACCTCGTTAGGAACTGCAAAGTCATATTAAGAAAAAGCAAAAATAAACATAATAACCAAGACTGACCTGATTCCAGAGTTGGTTCACTACAATTAACATATCATCATACGAACTTTGCTTGTCTCTCAATTCTTTAATTCTTGCCTCAAGATCATGCAACTCCTGTTTTTTTATGTCTATCTGCTGAAGAAGTTTCTGATTCTGGTTCTGGAGGACTGCAGCATCGACCTGTAGAAAAAAATATATGATCTTTTAGTTATTTTTCCTGAAACTATCTCTATCAAGATGACAGAACCATTCTCTCTCGTATCCATGGAACAAGTATTACAAGTCACAGAAAGCTGGAGATACAGAGACCAATAATTTCACATTCAAACTACCAAAATAGAATGGGCTAAAACTCAGCAGCCTAAATGCTTCACTTTGTACTGAAAAATATAGACATGACGGGATTGCTTGAGCAACTCATGAATTGTTGACGGTTGATTCGCGAATGTTCCAGACATAGAGTGCACAGATTTAGAGGGTTACTATGTATTAATTGGGTAGGTATACTTGGAAGGTAGAGAGACATCTCTTTACGCTTTGTTCATTTTCCACAAAATGAATACTAAAGAAAAGTTGAAACCATGGTATCTATTCTACTCGAGGTTGGATCTATAGATTTACATGTATTTGAACTCACACGGATTGCATGTAAGCAACCTCAGAGTTCCCTTTGGTTGCCCAGAAAATCAAGATATACTACATAACAAAACGTTTCTGAGAATTAGTTTCCGTTTTGATTTACTAAATGTAAAGCTCACCCCATAATTCATATGTTACACATTTTAGGGCCAGTCTTTATTTTCTCAAAATCCCAAACAACAAATTACTTGCATGCAAAATTTTCAATGTTCTTCGCTTTTCCTATGCTTTCCATCAACCAAATGAAGGATGCTTCAACATCAGCTCAATGCACTCCAACAATGTTCCTTACGAGCATTTTTGGTCCTGCTTCGGTCAAGGATACATCAACTTCAGCACAAATGAACCCAAGCATTTACTAGCCTATTAATCACCATGGAAAAACTTTTTCCTGAAGCCCTAGCTATTAGAAAACCTAAAATTTCAAATTTCTTCCCTTTTCCAGCACTTCCCCAGCAACCAAACAGAGCAAAATCCTATGTCAACGAACAGGACCACAAGTTCACCTGAATTGCACCCAATAGCTCTTATTGGAAAATTAAGCACAACTCATCGAAGACACTTTTTTCATGCCTCAACTAGCCTATTAACAAAAAAAAAAAAAAAAACTCCTTTCTCAAGCCCCATATATCAAAATACCTAAAATTTCAAATTCCAATTTTCTTCCTTTTTTTCCAGCACTTCCCCAGCAACCAAACACAGCATGATCATATGCCAGTTAACACAACCACAAGTTCACTGAATTGCACCCAATATCTCTTATGGGGAAATTAAGAACAATTCAATGAAGACAATTTTTTTTTTTTTTTTTTCTCATGCCTCAACAGTTATCATCACTGAAAAGCACAATTCAATCAATTAATATATATCTGAAAAAAACTCAAATTCAAAACTTTTCGTTCAGTCGTCATTTTTCTACCTATTTTCTCAGGAATAAAGCATAGAATAACAGTAGAAAGGAGAGAGCGATGGGAAAAAACGAGGGCTTACGCTTTTGTTGTTGGGCGACGAAGGGGTGGAGTTTCGAGCCATGGTGGACGACACCGAGTTCAAATGGAGCCGCTTCCTCTCGGGCTCATCGGAGTCTGCGTTCTCCATTTTACACTTCGGCAATCGAGGACACCATTAGAGTCCGAAACATAGAGCTCTGCAGAACCCTGAATGGACTAGACAAGAACGTGCTCCAAACGACATCGTATAAAAGGTGGCTGTGGACGGTAGAGTTTCACTATCATTATACACCCAAGCCGCACCGTTTTGCTTGCTTAATCTTGTTATTTTCTTTTTCTTTTTCTTTTTCTCTTGACGGATTGCAATTAGCTAATAAATTTTAGAAGATAAATGCTATGTACTATACTCTCGATCATTTTACTTTATTTTATTGGGCCGCTATATCAATGTCCATCAACTCTTAAATCAACTATTAAAAAAAAGTAGAGGCCAATAAACATTGTCACATCAGCTCAATGAGAGATGAAATGTGAGCGTAATATGTAGCATATAATACTTGTTTTAGAAACAAGAAACACGACTAATGCTCTCTTGTGTCTATTAAAAAATAATGTGACTTTTAAAATGCATATTAGGCTTGTAATTGATTACTATTAAATTTTGATCAAATAATATTTTAAAAACCACCTCACTTTTGGAGTGACATAAGAGGGACTTTTAGCATTACTCATATTACATACCACCAAGGGCGAATCAAGTAATACTAGAAGTCTCTCTTATGTCACTGAAAAAATGAAGTAACCTTATAAAACGAGTCAAAAGAGTCATATCATGTTAGCCACTAATTTAAATAGGTCATGTTAAAATTATATGGTCTGACTTATTAAACTAAATTGATCGTGTCAGAGTTGACCCTTAACAAGTTAGAAGGTCGGTCTACTTAACACAAACCTGACATGCTAACCGAAATTGCCAACCCTAGTTGTGCCAATAGCATGTGAGTGTTTTTCAGCGAAGAGTTAGCAAATCCATCCTTTCAAAGCTGCTAGGTTGACACATTAGGAATGTAGGCGATATATGTTGAAGAATGATCATTTCCATTGGAATTGATTAAGTTAGTTCAAAATAAAAGGTAATATTGTCTTAACATTAAAGTTAATATCGAATTAGTATTTAACGAGATCAAATGATAGATTGGTTTCTTTTGTTCTTTCTTTTGGATATAAAAATATTAGAGTATTTGTAAAATAAATCCATAAGTCAATGCATAAAAAAAATAACACTCTTAATGTTTTTTTTTCTCTCTCTTTTTTTTCACCATCAATCTAAATATAAAATACTTTTAAAAACAAAATAAACATTAAGTTTTACATTTATGTCACATCAAATATTTTTTTCAAAAAAAAAGAAAACCTCTATAAAACATTTGCAAATGAAAGAGTATTGTTAAATAAGTGACATAATTGCAAAACAAAGTGCACCGATCTTATATTTTTGTACACAATATTCCTAATCACATTTTTTGTTCTTCTTGTTGATCATCTTCTAGCTTTCTGTGTAGATGGATCAAAAGGCTTTTCCCATTTGAATTAAGCTCACTGACTCTCCAAGTTTGATTTTCTTTTGGGATTCAAGATCATCAAAATCTTTTTCTTGCTCCTCTTCCTTTGTCAATGAAACATAATGCACCTTTTCCCCGTAAGCTTTAACCAAAACCAAATAGAAGCACACTGTAAAAATGGTGATTGAAATCAAGAACCAGCTAAACTGAATGTTTATCAACGATTTAGCCCGATGAAGAGATTCTTCGTCGGAGCACTTGACCATTTTCCGACCATCTTCATCGTGCATGAAGCAACCTTTAGGAATCAATGCCGGCGTCCAAAGCATAAACCCCATCACCACAAACCAAATACCTGTTAAAATATAAATTAAATGATTAAATTCATTCATTTTTATTAGTCTAGGTTTTTTAGATAAGTGGTGATTTAATAAGGTATTAAAGCTAAAGTCGTGAATTTGAACCTCGACTCTGTCGTTCGCCAAATTTCAGTTAAGGCTCCGTTTGTTTTAGCATAAAATAATTTCTGAAAAATATTTTTCGTGTTTGGTGTGATGGTAAATAATATGTAGTCATTTTCGGTTTGACTAGAAAAATTCTTTAATTTCCATAAAAATTGTTTTCCTTTTTAAAAATTGTAAACCATTTTTTATAGTTTAAGTTTCTCCTTCTCAAATCGCTAAACTTTCGTTGGAGGTCGTCAGGAGTCGCCAACTGTTTTCTGTCATTGCTCATTTGTCGTATGAGCCGAACGCCGAAAAATATTTTTACGGAAATCTTTTTTTTTTTTGAAAAATGAAAACTGATTTCGTTGAAAATATTTTTCGACTGAAAACATCTTATGTCAAAACAGAGTCTAAATATGTGTTGACGAAAAGCATTCTTTGTCAAAACAAACGGAGTTTAAATGTGTATTGGAATATAAATTTATCAATTTCTATTAACTTAAGCAATTGAGATAAAAGTGATGATTTAACGACACACCTTGGAATAATATGCTGGCTGATCTAACAAAGCTGATCAAGAAACTCTTAGGAAAAGCAATTCCCATGAGAGTGGTGGCCAAAGAAACAGCAACAAGAAATTGCAGAAGCAAATGGTATTGGCCTTCGGGACCCATGTGGTCGCTTGAGTGAAGGTGAAAAAGAAGAAGCTCTTGCGCAAAGGCAATAGCGCCAAGCAGAAGGGTTAGCCCATATTGAGCTTTTGCGACGATTCGATGTCGATCAAGAAGCATAGCCAACGAGGCGTAGACGAGTAAAGTCAATGATATGTTGGAGTGCTCGAAGTTTCGGAGGTGGTTGGAGGGGATGGTCCCATCCGGGTCGAGCGGTTGGTGGCGGTCGGGGCCAATGAAGAGCTCGACGGCTACGGAGGCACAGCTGCCTGCCATGATGAAGAAGAGCTCCAAGTACTTGAATGTGGAGGTGGGAAACCATGGGGGAGAGACGTAAGAAGTTGGGTGCTGAGCATGGAGCTTGATGTGGTTGAAGAGGTGCCATAAACCGATGACAAAGAAGCCAATGCCTGGTGCAACATGTCCTGCCAAACTCCCCATGTTTTTTTACAAAGAGAGAGAGAGAGAGATGCACAAGGATTGGGGGGGAAAGTGGGGATTTTAAAGAGTGTCTGGGGTTGAATCACTGAGGAAGGTGTGATTATAATTAGTTGGGTTGATAATTATTGCATATCTACTCCACCATATTTAAGCACTAATTTGGGCTAAGCTCTTGAGCCTGGTCAGGTGAGTTCGTTCAAAATTTGAAGCCCAAATTTGGCCCCAGTTGTGCTTAATTAATAGATCTACCCAGACAAAGCTTGACCGTAGGCTTCTTTAGAAATATTACTATAGTTTTTATTATAATTTTTTTACAAATTTACGTGATAATTCATATTTTGTGAAAATAAATGTTACATGGCAGCCTATATTTTAGTGACTAATGTATTCGATTAGTGTTATGTCAGTTTATAAACTTAATCGTTACGTAACGGTTTGCATTTTAGTGGCTAATTAGCGTGACAAGTATCACATGAATCGTCACATCAGTTTGTATGCAATAAAAGTCATAATATTCCTAACAATGATCTCTTATGTAATTGATGGCAATCATTATCTTACATTCTATTGACATATTTATGAAATAGTACTTATATTATGGTATCATCTTATTGCCTTTTTTTTTTTTTTTTTTTCATTAGAGGTCCGCGAATCTATGAAGTATACATAGGGATGGAACCAATGGCCGGGGTCCAAGCTTAATTAATTTTTAAGTTTAATCCCTTATTCATCCTTGGCCATTCGATGAGAAATCAAAGTTCCGCCCCTGAATATACAACGTACAAGAGATGAATACCCACTCTCATCTATCTCCTTGGCCCTTAGATGTAGACATTACCAACAGAGATAGTTGCCACACAAAACTATTCATTGTCACTTTCAAAGTTTGGAATGATTTTGATCTTCAATGGCTCATCATGTCAAAGAAACTTCGCAGATGTTGCATGGGGAAGTTTCTAGGTGTTTTGGTTGATCACGTCCTTTGTTAATCTACATGAAATTTACTGTCCTTAATTAGTCTCCAAGGACTATTGTTTTTCTACACGAAAAATCTTGTGTTAGAAGTTGATCATATTGCATGCATCTTCCTGGAAGGAGCTTAGAAATCGTCCTCAGGTGCCTTTGAGCTTTCATTCCGATAGTAAGTTATTTCAAATTCGATTGTAATTGACCACATGAAAAGTTTTGGTTCAATTGCCACCTGTAATTTTCTAGATATAGTCTACATCAAAACACTGACATTTCAGGTACGTACAAGAATATATGTACCTTAGCTTGTATATATATACATTCATAATTACAAGTAAGGCTTTTGCTTAAGAGTTAAGACTTAAATTAAAGACAAATTAACATCAATACAATACAAACGTTAAAGAGAAAACCAGAAAGGACCACGACATGGAAAGTGAAATGGGAGAAGCTTGATTATTGGCAGCTGATGATAATCACTTGCATGTGCACATGCATTCACCAAGCACGTTTACAAGTAATATTGGCCAGCACGAAAGATTAAATGATTGAACAAACAACGATCTTAACATTAAATAAGGAAGTTTCCCATGCTTCAATTCCACCCTTTTTTGAGAAAAAGAGAGTGGCAATACCACCAACTAGCTAGGTTCTTCTTGTAGGGTTCAATTAGGTTCGTCTTAATCTGTGTCATTTTTGTTTCGGTAATCGCTTTATGCGGCACATGAGAGGATCGAGTCACTTGTTTGTTCCATTTCTTACCATTTGTTTGTATTTTTGCACTTCTTTCGTTTTGGGTTGTTGTTTGGACCGGAGCCCACCAATTTTTTAGTGTTTTGATTCCTTGTAACCCTTTTCTCATTTAATTAAAAATAAATAATAAATAATTAGGTTATTGCAAAGCAATCGAAGACAAGCACAAAGCTCAAAAAGTTATGAAAATCCCCCATATTTGTCCTCAAATCAATGTCCACAAGCTCGCACGTTAAAATGAAAAATTGGCATATATAAGTAAACTCAACGACGATCTACCTTATAATTGGGTGTTTGAATTACATGTAATTTAGGCACTCTATAAAGATGAGTGTTATGCACAAGTTCGGGCAGCGAAACCCATCTACCCCTAAGCGGCTAAGCCCCCTATCTGTCTAAGCCTCACAACCTCCTCTCTATAGAGTGCACAAATTGCGTGCAATTCGGACACTCTAATTATAAGAGATTTCCTTGACGTGGAGTTGATTGAGCTTCAAATTAATGGATCAAAATTAGATTAAGCACTACATATACATGGAAGACAAATCTTATAAAAGGTTTATACATAATTATGATCACATGCATGGGGATATGACCAAGTGTTAAATGTCCCTTAATAATAAAATTTTAGATCATGTTATTAATTAATAAAAAATTCTATCATATTCGCGTGTAAGGAACATTTTGCAGTATATATAAATGAGTTGATATATATCTTTATCACACTGAACCAACTAGCACGTTCAAGCTTATTAGAAGTTGGCATCTTTAATAAAGTTAAGAGTTCTTGATTCGTTGAGTTGGGTCCGACCAAAAGAGTGAGGGAATCGAAATAAACCATAGAGATTGGTTTAATCAAATATTATTCTAATGGTTATTACAACGGCTCTATTTGTTAATGTGGTTTGGTGGGTATTTTTTGTTTTGTTTGAAAAAATATTATGGTGTGATATAAACGTGATGGATGTGAGAATTAAGGTTTAATATGAGTAAACTGTAGAAATTTGTAATATTTAGAAAACATTGCAGCTAATCATATAGATTAGGAGGTTGATTAGAGTATACTTAGAAATCTTTTAAAGTAGCCAATTAAGCAGCCCAACTGGCCGATGATGCTTTTCATTGTTTTTGGATGAAATGTACGTGGCCGGAGATATATAGTGGTTAATTAGTTACTATAAAGGGATTATGATGCTTTAATTACATATGTTTTTCCTAATGTTTGGTCAAAGAGATTATTTTATTGACTTGGTAAGTTCTTAATTACTCTAGCCATATTCGTAGGAGATTAATTAATTAGGGCACGTTTGTGGTTACGTGGCAAGGCAAAGTGACATGCAAGCAAGTGAAGCAAAAGGATAAGTTAATCAATCAATTAATAGAGAAGTAGTAGAGCTTATTCAGGGGAACTAAGAAGTTAGGTGCAACAACTAAAATTCTATCGTACGTGGCAGAAATCTTAGGCGTTACTTATGCTATTATATATATCTTTATCTTTCTAATTTCCTTCTCATAATCTTGCTGCACTTTAAGGCTTCATATATAGCTTGTTTGAACCATGGAATAAAGTTACATTATGCATGCTATTTTAAACTATGTTAGTTTGCTTTGAAGGCTTAGGGTGCTGTGCTTCCACCTACCTTAAAGTAATAATGAAGCTCAAAATTTCTTGAATTATTCTACTAAAACAAAAGGTTGGAATAGAACAACAATTCCTAGCTATTATTTTGTTTAGTGATAACATGAGGCTTCATTAGAATTGAATCAAAGTTTTGAAAATACACAAGGTTTATATATAAAAGAATTCTTAATATTTTATAAGTGGCCGACCATCCTAATAGAACACTGGGCCAGAGTGGACAAGACTAACCCCAACGAGTATCAGGGATGGCCGCAACCACCCCTGACGACACTTGGGGGATGACCGCAACCATCCCCAATGTTCAGTTAGGGTGGCCGGTCACCCCATGGGTGATCAGCCACCCATAAAATAGTAAAAATGTCCTTTTTTTAAAAAAAAAATTATAAATTCTGGGTTTAAAAATAATAATAATAATAATAATAGGTATTTTGAGAACTCCATTTTTTTCTTAAATAATAGTTATTTCTCTTTATAGTGGGAATGTTTATTCCACCAAACAAATAATAACTATTTCTATAGAATTGTCAATTCATTTAAGGTGTCTATTGTGCATACCAAACATGTCCTATACTCTTCAAATAACACAGTCATATCATAGTTCCATTTATTCAGTTCCAACGAAGCAATTTTTAAATTCAGAAATAAAGCAACCCACATGAATCACATTGGCTCTTGCTTCAGAGAGAGTTTTTTTAAATTTTTTTTTTATTATATATATATATATATATATATATATATATATAATAAAATATATGAGAAACCTTCTATTTCAGTGTGAATCATAGTTGTTCTTAACAAAAAGTTGAATGTATATAGATGTGTTAGAAAAGGGATAATGTTGTAATCAGCTTGCTATTCAAAGTAGTGCAATATATATCCATGCATGGATACATGCACCCTGCATATGGCTATGCCATATATTCTTCTTATCCTGCCCCACTCCTTGGCTGAAGAGACACTGCACCCCACCAGACGCAAGAGATTTCTTAAGGGCATGCATCATATCCAACTCTTCTATCCAAACCTACCTTGATATATCAACTTAGCATGGGTTGATTAGACTAACAATATGTCACATTCAAGATGTTAACTTTTAGAACTATTTCGAGAACTTTATTGGATTATTCATGGACTTTTAGGTAACTTTTGTTTGAAAAATCTAAGAGGGGAAACTATAGATTTTATCAAAGGGCAAACTGTGATGATGTGACAGGCTTTAGAGTGAAAATATCCAAACGAAAGAATAACATAAGGTAAGTTTCTCAAAAAGAAAATTAAGGACACCGAGATTTCGACAATTTTGTTGTTTGAATGAATTGCTAGCGAGTCCTTTGAGACTCACCTATCTAAATAGATCTCGGACAACCTACTTCTATTTGAGCAGGTGAGCTCAAAAGAGTTCTCTCATATTTGTTGTTCAAATCGTTAGTAATATAGACAACAAATTACTGAAAATTCAGATCACATTCATATTTAGCACTGAGTCGTTTCTTGTTCCTCTAATTTACTATGCATAGTGTATCATGCTTTCCCCCTCCTTCTAGATAGTCTTATCTTTGTCATGAAGCAACATACATGACTGAACAAGTTCTCAGATCTTTACCCTAAGTAGAAGTAATTAAAACGAAATTTTCTCTCTTTAATTAAAATGGATAGAAAATGTGACATTATCTCAAGCCTACAATAAAGTATGAAGTGGCTCGAGGAATTAAAATAAACTAGGGAACAAATAGTGACATATATATATATATAACTCAAGAACTTTAGGATAAACCAAATCTTGTTCAATATCTTTTTTCAGTTCATCATATTTCCCTTGGAAATCTTTTAATATGATAAACGGGTCAGATTTATGCTCTTTTATATGACCCACATCAACTATGTCTTATCCTAATTACGTGGATGTGGGAGCTTCTGGCTTGTCTGATTTTTTTTTTTAAAATAAAAATATTAACAAACACTTAAAATTACTTTTACTTTAAAATATCACATCCAAACACTTTTTTTTTTTTTTTAAATAATAAAATATTTTAAAAAGCATTATTAACAAACAGAGCCAGAAGACCCATCATCAAGATTTATACACTATTGTTATTATTTTTAATTGGGTTTTTGGTGTTAGAATAGAAAAAAGGTCATTTTCCAGGTACAGATTGCTTTGAATATTCATCCTGTTAAAGTGCAGGGCACGGGCCATCGTAATCATGAGGACACAGATTGGTGTAGTTTCTGACTCGACAAGGATGTTACCTTAATACATTAAAACTGTTGCTCAGAAGGAATATCCCATATGCAGCAGCAGTCTTAGACCATTTCAAATTCTTTTACCAAATAATTAGCCACTTAATTGACAGTCTCATAGAAAAGCAAGTTAACCCCATTTGCGGCTTGAGGTCACACGACCCGTTGGTATTAGGGCGTACGAATAACGTGTTTCAATTCTAACGAGTTTAGTTTTAACTGAAATTGAACTAAAATTGATTTTTTTTTTCCTCTGTTTTCGAATCAAGTTTAAAATATAAACAACTTAACAAAAGATGCCTAAATCTATGAAATCATGAAGAATTCATTGAACCACAAGCTTAATACATTATATCAAACCAAGAATTAAGATTTACACAAGTTGGTGCTTTGAAGATACTATAAACAACTCCCCTCCTTTTACTTTATCTATACACACAAACACAAAAGGACTCACCCCTAAGCTAAAAGCCATCAATGCAAACCAAACAATTTGACACCATTTTCCATCTACCCCACAAGCATTTTCCCCCAAAGTTTTTTTTTTTTTTTTTTTTCTTCATTAAGCCAGAAGATTACTGCTGGCTTAATTAATTAATTAAATAAAGAGCGATCCCACCAACCTAATACTTTTGTACACATTCCTAACCACATCAATCTTTTGCCTTTCCTTTTGTTATTTCCACCATCTACCTTTCCATGTCAATGGGTGAAAAGGCCGCCTTTCCCATTTGAATAAAGCTTTTTGAATTGCCAAGCTTGCTGCTTTTTTGGGACTCAACATCATCAGGATTATCTTCTTCCCTTCTCAATGAAACATACGCAACCTTTTCGCCAAAACCTTTATCCAAAACCAAGAAGAAGCAAACTGCAGAAATGGTGACTGCAATCAAGAGCCAGCTGAACAGAATGTTTACCAAAGACATAGCGCGATGAAGAGATTCGTCTCCAGAGCACCTGACCACTTTGTGACCCACTTCAAGGTGCATGAGGCAGCCTTTGGGAATCAATCCAGGCGTCCAAAGCATGAAACCCATCACCATAAACCAAAGACCCTGAAATAATATGCTGACAGATCTTACAAAGCTGACCAAGAAGCTCTTGGGGAGAGAAATTCCCATGAGAGTGGTGGCTAAAGAAACAAAAACAACAATTTGCAGAAGCAAGTGGTATTGGCCTTCCGGGCCCTTGTGGTCAGCCGAGTGGAGGTGAAAAAGAAGAAGCTGCTGAGCAAAGGCTATGGCGCCGAGCAATTGGGTCAACCCCTGTTTAGCTTTGGCGCCGATTTTGTCAAGAACAATGGCAAAAGCGGCGTAGACCAGGAAAGTCATTGAGATGGAGGAGTGTTCGAAGTTGTGGAGATGGTTGGAGGGGATGGTTCCATCCGGGTCAAGCGGTTGGTGCCGGTCCGGGCCGATGAAGAGCTCCATGGCTATGGAGGCACAGCAGCCTCCAATGATTAAAAAAAGCTCCAAGTATTTGGATCTTGAGGTGGGAAACCATGGGGGAGAGGTGTAGGAATTTGGGTGCTGAGCATAGAGCTTGATGTGGTTGAAGAGGTGCCATAATCCAATCATGAAGAAGCCAAAGCCTGGAGCAACATGCCCGATCAAAGTCCCCATTTTTTTGAGACAAAGTTCAAAGCTTCTTGCTTGGGTGTCTTGTCCTTAGAGAGAGAGGGAGAGGGAGAGAGAGAGAAAGAGGAAATTAAAGAAGGGTGGCTTAATTTCTGGTTTCTGTTTTCTGTTTTCTGTCTCTCTGTTTTTCTGTTGTTGTTGGGAAAGAGGGGAAAGAAAGCACAAAAATTTATGAGAGGGAGTGGTGAAGAAGCATTGGGGGGGAAAGGGGAGGGGGGTTTTTAAGAGGGGGGATTGGTTGAAATTCCAAGGGGGTAAAAGGGTCTAGAGGCTTCTGAGTTCTGAGGTGGGCTTTAAAGTTTGAACTTTGCATTCTGACTTGGGGAATAAGATTAACGACGATTGACCAATAACTCCTAGGAATGAATGAGCTTAGCTAGCACCCTGTTTCTTGGCTTACAAGCAGGATCCTGTTTCTAGAACCCTAAAAGAAGACAACTTCGATTTCTCTAATCCAAATTATTGGTCAATTGACGGCATTGTCCCTTTTGTTTGGTTGATAAATGATAGATTAATATAATTTTTGGTCACTCTAAATTTAAGTTTATTGTCCATCTTGTTCCTATAATTTTAAATGAAATAATTTAATTAAATGGGTCGAGTAAGGGTTTTTCTATATAGTCTTTATATTCATGTCTCGACACGATCCGAACCCGATAAACAACATTTTTAGACTAGCAATTTTTGACACCACCCAGTGCACCCACAAACCTAATATGAACACAACATGAAATTAGCTGATTAGGATTGTTTTATAATTGGCTTATATAGTCTTATATTCATGTCTCAATACGACTTGAACTCGACACGCGAACACAAATTCTCACACGAATACGAATTCCCATTTCTTATGTCACATGGGTACATGATATGTTTGCTATGTGTTTTGGGGATTAATTTTTTGGTTTGGTTTTAAAAAGTGTTTAAATATAATATAAAGGTGAAAAATAATTTTTATGTTTAGATAAGTATTGTGTATTTTGGATTGTTTTTTAATATCTTTGACTTAAAAACAGGAAAAAAAAAATGAAGGTTAATCTTATAAGAAAAATAAAATGAAAAGAATTCTGTTTTAAAAATATTTTGGCAATGTTGATCTCTCTCTATCTCTCTTATCGAGCGTTATTTCCATTTTAGGAGAATCATGTACTCATGATTGAAGGTGGTCCCTTCTCCTTTCCTTCACCCCTAGAGGAGAAAAAGAAAAAGAACAGAGTGAAATCAAATTGCAGCCATTTCTAGAGCTTCAATCCAAAACCAGAACTTGGAATTATATTGAATGGGACTTGGAAGGTCACTGCCACTAGGCTCTAGGGAGCTCTACCCCACCAAAGTGCCCATTTTGGGTGACAACTCGACAGACAGGGATCCTCTTATTATCCATGATGCTTCTTCTTTGAGTAGGGTTGTGAAAGGGGGCTCTCTCTTTGAATATAGGCTTTTATTAGAATAAGGTTTATCCGTCCGAACAAGTTATTATAGCAAGGGATATATATCTTCTCACAACCCTCTTCCATTTTTCATTCCCTTTGTCTTTGGATAAGAGATTGTATGGTATTCAAATTCGAACCCGAGAACCCAATTTTCTTCTTTCTTTCTTTCTTTTTAGAAATTTTTCTTAATTTGTTTTAATCAAAACAACGTTGTTTTAATGTCACACGTAGCTTCGTGTCATCGAACATCATTTACTTACCGGAATTGAATAAAAATAAGTTGACAATAAATTATCTAAATTGGTATTATACGAATCAAATCGACAACATACCTAAATCTAACACCGAAATACATTTGTTTTCCTATTCTTAAGTCAAATACATTAACAAACAACTCAAAACACAAAAACGGTTTTCACGTTACGTCACATTATTTTCTCTAATAAAAAAAAAACACACACACACACCCAAAATACATTTAAAAACATAAAATATTAAAGATTTGTAGGTTGCTCTGTTTTGTTTTAGTCAATGGGAGGGGGACCAGACAGGTGTTTCATGCAAAGTTGTATGGTCTGGTCAAAATATTTGAATTTAACCTCATCCCAATCCAAAAAGTTTCCTATTCAGGTGAAGATTGATGAATTCCAACCACAATTTTCTTCATCAATATTTGCTGCTACCACCTCTTTAGAATGGCGTTGAAAAAAGGCCAAGGTTTCTAGAGTTCAATTTTTCTCATTGACCAAAAAGACAATAATAGCCATAAAATGGATGTGGAGAGGAAATTTCTGCTGTCAATTTCTCTTTAACTGCTGAACCCACTTAATTACATGTATCTTTTCCAAATACCAAAATTTTGGTTAATTCAATTAGCAAACAAAATTTTTGAGTTCCTTACTACACTCAAGCTATCTATAAGCTAGTTAATTAACCCGCTATCAAACCTACTAAATAACGACTTTTTCGAAATTGTTTTTTTGAGTGCCGTTAGGGTAACTACAACTTTTATTATAAGCCTCTTACAAGCTTACGTGACAATTCACGTAACACTTACCGTATCTGTCATTAAATAACAAAATTTGGTTGTGGATGATGTTAGCGATACCACTTGAACTTCGTCAATTTGTAAGTGTACATCACATCAGCCACTAAACAATTAAACCCGATTGTCACTGACTTGACAATCTTGACAAAGCCACATGGATTGTCAAATCAAATTGTAGTAAATACTGAAATACCCGATGTAAGAAAACATAGAAACGGTTTGGCTTGCATATATATCACCCTCGCAAAGCATTTTTCTTATCATTTTCCAAACACCCAAATTTTTGGTTGATTGACGTGTGGGTGGTATGCATTAGCAAACACAATTAGCAAGTTTCTTACTTCACCCAAGCAAACTAAGCTAGTTAATTAGCACTGATACTCACTACACATACTATTTTTTTATTGGGAAAAAATAAAAGAAGAAGATTTGACTTTGGGTGCTTTTTTTCTTCTTCTTTTTTTTTTAATACAAGGGTGCTTTAGTCTTATATATATATATATATATATATATTGGATATTCTCATGGGGTTATAACATTGCGATGACGACGGCGTTTGGACCTATAAAGGTGAATATTCCCATGGAGTTCTTGAAGAAATAATTAAAGCATTTATTATTAAAAGATTCTTTTAAAAGTCTAAATTCATTGTCCCAACTCCAAAATGGGTCATGATTTTTCTACAGTCAGTTTCATTGGTTTTTTTCTGGATTTCCCATTAAACATGTCATCCACATGTTTTTCTTATATATATTTCATTCTTGCACGACATTTCCTCCCCAAAATGGTCAACTTATACGATTATCTTGTGCTACGTACGACAGATCCTTAATTATGTTCATTGAACTTTCTAACAATCCCTCATTTTTTGAACAAATTATGAGCGGTCAGTCGTCTTTTTTGTTTTGATATGAACTTTTTTATATTTATTGTCTGAATAGCCGATAATCTTCACAATAAATTATTGAGAATCTGAATTCCGTCCCCACACGTGAACGTACTAGGATTGGATTAAATAAGATTTTTTTTTTAAAAAAAAAAATTAAAAATATTTGATATCTTCATTTTCAATACAAGACAAGAAGAAGAGACAGTTGTTAATATTCTTATATTTGTAATAGATTTATCATTAATGCTTTTTTATTTATTTATTTATTTTTATATATATATACAACTTTTACTGTTTCTTTGTCCGTTTAGAGCACATGTTCTATGGAGCCGATCATTGTTAATTAACGTATAGATTAGACTGGGTGCTCAATGTGGTGACGTTATTGATTGATTAGGATGGTGAGGATGATAGACAATATGATTGTTATTAAAAGATTAACAACTTTGTTGAATGATTGATTGTTCTTCTTTGTAATCAAATTGTTGTATGTAATAATAAATCAATTCAAAAGTAATATCATCTATCAATTCATATCAATGCTAATGTTGTTTTTTGTTTTTTGTCTTTAATTTCCATTTACTTTTTCTTTTCGGTCAACGCTCTAAAGGGACGGTAATATTTAGCTATTATTAGCCCTTTTTAGGGTGCTTTGGTATTGAATTCTAAACTAAATCGCAGAAAATGAGTTATTTAGGATTACATTTTTAAAAATTTGCGATTTTGAAAATGTATAAATCTATATTTTCAAATTACAAGTAAGGAGTTTGTTTTTGTGAAAAACGCACAATTTTAAATGTTAAATTGCGATTTTAAAGATCAAATCGCGATTTTCTCAAACGCTTAACTGGGATTTTAAAAATCACGTTTTCAAATCGTATATTTTAAAATCATTATTTTTAAATCGCACTTTTAAAATTGCAAACCCAAACGGATCCTTATTCAACAAATGTTTTAAAATAAAAACTTTGTTACTCTAAGTAATTTACATATAAGTGTTACTGTAGTACATAATGTACATTGAAGCAATTTTTTTTTTTTTTTCACCCTCTTTTCAATAAAAATAATATTTTAAAAAAATAGATAATTGAATAGATAATCGGTTAGAGCTTGTATTGAAAAAATTATTAATTATTAATTAAAATATAATTAGAGTGAAGTTTAGCATTAATTATCATTAGG